>NC_046985.1:15380249-15512749 GCF_009769545.1 Cyclopterus lumpus
GCTCTGCCGTTGTTGTCCCACTAAAGGAAGTTACAAGACGGCCAGTCGCAGAGCAGCATTGTGATAGCAGGTTATGCATTACTCCTAACAGCGCGTCTGGTCTTTATAATTACTTTATATTGTTATGATTATGATCTTAACAATGACACGTTTGCTATTTGAAATAGGTTGTGGGGGGAATTCATTGCAGGATTATTACAGTTAATTTGAGAGCAGCCATGACTCTGGGCTTGACATATTATCATAAACACGCTGCCTATAATCTGCGCTTTTATGAAAATGTGGCGTTTTGAAAGAAAAATGCATAAAAGTAGTTATTTTGACCTCAACATGTGTTTTGTTTGATGCCATCATCAGCTGAAGGTGAACGTATGCTTTCTGCGCAGCATCCACAGCAGCATCCCGCATCCCGCTGCCACAGACTACAGTGTGGTCACAGTGTGGCAAATACCTCTTTTTAGGGTATAACAATCGATCCACTGCTGGAAAGCACCGCCTCCGCCCCCTCCCGTCGCTCTGTGATTGGAGGAGCGGCTCTGAGGGTGTGGCTTGCGATGCCTCTGGTATATATCGACACCGCTTCGTCTCCCAGCCGTTGATTTGTATGGGAACCAGGTCTAAGGTGGGACAAGCCGACTGGATGTAGTCGCTGTGTTTTGGAGAAAGAAACAAGGCCCACATTTTCATGTTGACAGCGATCGGACAGCAGCAGCACGTGGGTTGTTTTGTGTTGTTGTTTTTTTTATTAACGGACTGTCTAAGGATACTGAAAGCAGTTTCCAGAAGAAGGTGGATTCTCCTCTCAGCCATCTTGACTGCTCGCCGCCCTGAAGGCTGTTTTCTCTCCTCCTCCTCCTCCTCCTCCTCCTCAGCTGAAAGTAAACACGGCTTGCACATTGCTTGCAACTCCGTGCAAGATCCCGAGAGAAGCGAGATGGGCTCGCTGCGCAACATCTAACCGGAGCGGAGGCGAAAGCAGACGGCGGAGAGGATTTATCGGCACCAGAGCAGAAGAGGGGAGGACACGACGCGCTGGAGGGATGGACCTGATTGGGATTTACCTGCTCCTCTCGCTCGCTCTCCTGCCCCGATCCAGCTGCACCACGGCCAAGGAGATCACCTGCCAGGAGATAGCCGTGCCCCTGTGCAAGGGGATCGGCTACAACTACACCTACATGCCCAACCAGTTCAACCACGACACGCAGGACGAGGCTGGACTGGAGGTGCACCAGTTCTGGCCTCTGGTTGAGATCCAGTGTTCGCCGGACCTGAAGTTCTTCCTGTGCAGCATGTACACACCGATCTGCCTAGAGGACTATAAAAAACCTCTGCCGCCGTGCCGGAGCGTGTGTGAGAGAGCCCGAGCCGGCTGCGCGCCCCTCATGAGGCAGTACGGCTTCCCCTGGCCGGACAGGATGAAGTGCGACCTGCTGCCGGTTCAAGGCAATCCCGACATGCTGTGCATGGACTACAACAGAACCGACTCCACCACGGTGTCCCCGGTCCTCTCCAAACCCACCAACCACCCCGCCAAGGGTTACAATCCCTCTAAAAACAAGCCGAGCCGAACCGGCACGCCTGGGAAATACAAGCCGCCCGCCGCCCCGTGCGAGTCGGGGTGCAAGTGTTTGGAGCCCATGGTGTCGGTGAACACGAACCGTCACCCGCTCTACAACCGCGTCAAAACGGGACAGATCACCAACTGCGCCATGCCGTGCCACAACCCGTACTTTACGCACGACGAGAGAGCGTTCACCGCCTTTTGGATAGGACTGTGGTCCGTGTTGTGCTTCGTGTCGACTTTCGCCACCGTCGCCACTTTCCTCATCGACATGGAGCGGTTCAAGTATCCGGAGCGACCCATCATCTTCCTCTCGGCCTGTTACATGTTCGTGTCGGTCGGCTACATCGTCCGACTCATCGCCGGGCACGAGAAAGTGGCGTGCAACCGGGAGTTCGACCTGGAGCACATCCACTACGAGACCACCGGCCCCGCGCTCTGCACCGTGGTCTTCCTCCTCATATACTTTTTCGGCATGGCCAGCTCCATCTGGTGGGTCATCCTGTCTCTGACCTGGTTCCTCGCGGCCGGGATGAAGTGGGGCAACGAGGCGATCGCCAGCTACTCCCAGTACTTCCACCTGGCCGCCTGGCTCATCCCCAGCATGAAGTCCATCGCGGTGCTGGCGCTGAGCTCCGTGGACGGGGACTCCGTGGCCGGCATCTGCTACGTGGGGAACCAGAACCTGGACAACCTGCGGGGCTTCGTGCTGGCCCCTCTGGTGATTTATTTGTTCATAGGCACCATGTTCCTCCTGGCCGGGTTCGTGTCCCTGTTCAGGATCCGCAGCGTCATCAAGCAAGGGGGCACCAAGACGGACAAGCTGGAGAAGCTGATGATCCGGATAGGGATCTTCACGGTGCTCTACACGGTGCCGGCCACCATCATCGTCGCCTGCTACTTTTACGAGCAGCACAACCGGCAGAGCTGGGAGATTACGCACAACTGCTCCAACTGCCTGCTGGAGCGGGACCGCAGCAGCCCGGACTACGCCGTTTTTATGCTGAAGTACTTCATGTGCCTTCTGGTGGGCATCACGTCCGGGGTGTGGATCTGGTCCGGGAAAACTTTGGACTCGTGGAGAACTTTTTGTACCCGCTGCTGCTGGGGCAGCAAAGGCACCAGCGGCTCCATGTACAGCGACGTGAGCACCGGACTGACGTGGAGGTCGGGCACGGCCAGCTCCGTGTCCTGCCCCAAGCAGATGCCATTGTCCCAGGTTTGAATAAGGGGGGGGGGGGGGCAGCTTATGAGGACTGCTAATTGTTTGGGAGATAACCCATCACTCCCTGTCTTAAGCAATTTGCATGGTAATGAACTGCTGCTGAGGTGACCCCCCCCCCCCCCCTCTCTCTCTCTCACTCCCCCAAACATCCACACACCTCTGTGGGGACAGCTGGCTCAGACAGTGTACCTGGCATTCACACAGGTGGGATTCCTCCCTGTTAGTGTGGATTAGAGGGACACACCTGTGGCGTAAGAGAGACAGGTTTGCTCCTCACTAGCTTCACACAAAGAGCATATGGGTCCTCAATGTTGTTCTACACAGTGCCAGATGACATTGTGTCAGCCAATCACGTCAAAGATGGTTTAAATTAAGCCTTAATAGTGCCCAAGTGTTTGTTTTTTTGTTTTTTTTACGGGTCTGTTCATTTTGTAATTTTTCAAAAATGTATTTATATAAAAGTTCTGTGAGGTAAAAAAAAAAGCTGTACATTTGTGTATAAAAGAAAACTTTATAAGCTATTGTAAATTTGTACAAAGTGTAGATGTCTCTTTTTGTGAGAAAAGCAAATATGAGCTTTATTTTGACAATAAAACCTTTTTTTTGATCAATCTCAACTGCCTGTGAACTTTTGCAGTGTTTTTTCACCAATTTGCGAAAAGGAGGTTGTCCAGGCACATATTTGTCTCTTTGTGGTGTGGTCCTTGTGTTGACGGTGGCAGCAGCAATGGCAGCTTTTTGAGAGTACTCCCCCCCCTCGGCTAAAAAGGAAGCCCTTTTTTAACCATCAGAGACTGGTAATTAGAGGCAGGGGTTGAGTTGGAGCATCTCCATAATTGTTGAAGTCCTCTTCACATGCCTGCCGAAGCCCGCTTTTCTTAATTTAGCAAAAGAGGGAGTGGGTGAATGGGGGTATAAATGCAGGGAAGGGGCCCTTTTCATCTGCAGAAACTTTGATCTTTCTTTTTTAACAGCCGAGAATAAAAGGTGGTGTGTATTAGGAGTGTCTGTCTGATGTGCCAAGGTTCCCCCTAAACGTCCCCATTTGGATGCTTTGATGGACGTCCTACAATTCAAAGAGCATTTTGGAACCCCCTTCGCTTTCCTGGGTTTGTCAGAGCTGAAACCTGCCAGAGCCTCCTTCTTCCTCTTCTTCGTCTCGCAGGGGCCTGAATTGAAACATCTTCTCCCTCGGCTCAAGCTGTGTCAGCGAGTGCAGGGGCCTTGACATGAATGATATTGAAATAGCAATGAAAGCCCCACAGGTGGTCTGTTCACATGATCTCACATCTTAGGGCCCCCTAATCGAGGCATTTTCTTTCTTTTTTTTTGTTGCTACAAATGTATCTGGTTTGGTCCCAATTAACCCAATGCGCTGGCATAAGATGATACACTGTAACCCAGGGAAGAAATGCCTTTGATTTGCAGGTCAATGGTGACAGTGGGCTTTGTAGTGACTGCTTTGTTCCCCCTTTATTCCTTTACACTCAGACTGTAGACGTGGACCTCCACACACACACACACAAACTGAGCTTCTTTTGCATCTGCTGGGAGTGTAAATCAGCCATATAAATCTTGCATCAGCGCTGTCAGCAAAAAGACACCCGGCAGTAAAGATGGGAGTCATAACAAAACTTTTCTCGAAATCAAAAAGAGCGGCTGCTTGAGCATTCCGCTTCCGTGTGGCTCATCAGAGTGTTTGTGTAAAGTTGGTACAGATCAAGTTTGGGAGTTTAACTCTTCGGCTTTAACAAAAGAAAAATGTAAATATTGCTCTGCTCTCTGTTTGGTACAAAGTTCATGCTCTGAATCATTTGCGGTCACAGTTCCATCAAATAGTCTTGGTAGCTTTCCCCGCTGCAGCTGCAGGTTCTTTTTTTTCCTGGTGTTTACCTCAAAAACCTCAGTGAGTGAGCAGCTCCAGCTCTCACTGCAGTGGCATTAATGTGCAGCCCCACCTAGTGGTAGAAGCAGAACTGCACACCTCCACGAGCCTTCTGTTCTGCTCTTCATTCTGAGTGTTCAGGAGGTCTCAGCTCCCAAACTGCTGAGAACACTCTTGTACTCGCTCACCACGAGGAAATGTTCACATGTTAGTAGGACTCAGAGTGTCATGTGGCGAAGGCCGAGCTGTGAAATGCAACAATTCTGACGAGGGTGAAAATGGAGAAATGTGTGATTTTTTAGATATTTTCAAAAATAATCAAATAATCAGCAACTATTTAAAAATATTGATCATTTAAGCAGAAATAATGGGGGGGGGGGGGAAGAGACAAACAAAAGAAATCTATTCCCTGGTTTCAGCGTCTCAGATGTGAGAGCTTGCTTCTTTTCTTCATCATCATATTTGGGGAGTTTTAGAAAACAAGACATTTGTTAAATGTAGACAGCGATGGACACTTTTGACTTTTTAAAGACGAAATTATTCATCTTTTATTTGGTTTACATAAAAAACAATAAGTATAGACTACTATACTATAGACGAGTATACACATTTATGAATAGTGTCCCAAACAGCATGTATTGATGTCATAACAGTAAAGAAAATGTATTATAAGCTACTTGAGTCGGGGCATAACTGGAGTCCTTACTTTAACACGCAGGAGTCAGACCTTAAACTGGACTAAAAGTTACTGTTGACTTCTTTATCACCCCTTTTTAATGAGATTTTTATGACCAAAGTTGAAGTTTAGGACCACTCTTCAGGCCACTTAGACATTTTTAAACTGACGTTCTCCACTAAACACATCGCCCTGGCTCCACAAAGCAACTGTCCAGCATCTCAAAGCAGCTTGTCCTGGCTTGTAATTAACAGGTAACAACCCGTTTCCTCCGCAGGGGCCACCGACCCAGTTCACTGCAGTGTACAGGAGAAAGTATGCGAGTGCCATTAAGGTGACTTTCACACGGACAGAGCCGGCCTCTCCCAGCAGCTGGGTAATAGTGCAGGTCTCGACTTTATGGTTTAGTTTAACTCGGTATAGTATTTCATGAATCTGATCTCGTCAGGGCTTCTTCATGGCCCGGAAATAAACAACAGTTTTCACTGGAGGGCCACATCGGTGCCGAGGTGGGACCTTTCTAAACAAATCTGGTGACAAATAAACCCCTCCGACCCGAGCACGAATCCAGAAGACGACCTTCCACGCAGCTGATTGAATCGTCTCCTTGCCCCGACCGCTCTCCGTATTGTATATTATTATTATTTATATGTGTTCAAGCCTCATCCGTGGGGTTAGGAGGAGCGTTCTGACATACTCGAACATTAAATATTGATGTGCAGCAGACACAGAGGGGAGTAGAGAGGATGATAGGCAGGCCATGCCTGATGCTACTATTGATCCTTATGATACATCTGGGAGAAGGTTGTTTTTTCTTTAATTTCTGAATGCACGAGAGGAAACGCCACAGATGTGGACAGCCTCCCGTCCCCTGCATTAGTCGCTTTTGTATTAAAGATTGCGACAGACATCTATAATTATACCATATTTGGTGTTTCTAATGTGGCTGACAACAGAAGTCACACAAACGTGACCTAAAAATGATATTCAGAATACAATGTGCCCCGTCTCTCTGACATTTAAACATGTATAGCCCCCTCATGTGATAACATTGGGATTCATAAATACGCCAGTTACAATCATTCCTCTTTATTTTCCAGATGACATCAGTGAAAGAAGAACAATAGCACTAAAGTTTCCGTGAGTGCGTTCCTCCATGCATGAAGCATAACAGTGACCTCGGGTCTCTTTGACCCACTTCCACTCACGTTGGAGCTCGTGACCTCCAGCTCAGGCACATTATCCCCAGCTGGCCACTTGAGACGGCAGATGTTGGAAAATAGAGGGGTTCAGGGCTCCGTGGTTACGGTTTCTAAGGGGACTCCAACGTCATCGACGCTGTTGCAGTTTGGTAAAAAATATAATAAATTGTTGTGTCAGTAGTGCCGTTTTTTAGCCAATAAACGCTTCGCTTTAGCAGCTATGACAGAGCCTCACGGGAGTTATCAGCAGTGGCTGGCTCCCCGTTGGCACAGCAACAATTCCCCTGTGGTTTAGTAGTCCTTACAGTGCACCCCTGCTGCCTCTTCCAATCCAAAGACCCCCCCCCCCCCCCCCCCCACACACACACACACACACACACACACACACACACAGAACACTGTGTTCCCTCAGTCCTTCACTGACTGACTGACATTAACACAAAGGGGAAAACTTCTTTCATCTGAAGCGCAGAGTGTTTGCCAGATTCACTCTGGGCTCGGTCACATTGGATGGATGGATGGGGATGGTGGGGTGGGGGGCTTAAACCAACAAACGTCCCCGCATTCAACATTGAAAATGGGTGTCACGTGTTGGTTCTCATAATAAATAAATAGCAGCAGAACAATCGGAGGATGCGCGAGAGCGATGCTGCTGTTTATAGTACTAACTCGACACACACATGTACTTTGTAGCAGTGTGTCATGTGTTAAGTCACACACAATGTAACCACGCTTTAAGCATTTAGTCACTGAGGTCACACCTCTTTTCAAAAATACCACCATTTGATATTATTCAGAAATATATGGAAACGTTTGCGGAGAGTCACATGTAATAAAGTTATTAGAGGAGACATCTTTTATCATTATTATGCTGTACATGTGTCACACCACATCAGTTACCTCCATCATATCGGTAAAAGAGCCCAACTGAATACAATGTTGTTCAGCCAAGACATCATAATGTGTTTAAAATATACATTGCATTGACAGTGTACTTCTCCACATTGCAGGCAAATAAGTCTGATGAAACAAAGTGGTCCACGGTACCAAACTCACTAACTTAACTCAAGACATTTAGACATTCTCCCCATGAAGCAGCTCGTTTCATACTGCTCATATTCCGGAATAAAACTTTAGTAAATGCAACACCCAGTTCGGTCCACTTGAGGGAGCCATTAGCTAGACGTCGTCTTTTCTCTCGCAGCTCCGACAGGACAATATCATATAGAATATATCTGGACACATTTTCACATTATGTCCCCGTGAAGATGAATTTAAGACACAAATCATTTTCTGTTTCTTTCACTGCATGTGTTGTATCACTGGGAGTTACATGACCACTGCTGTGTGTCCCCAAGTTGGACCTTCATGCGGTAGGGTTTAGGGGACAGAGTGGCCCCGTAGACAGGGGTGTAGTCTGGCTGTCCTGCATCCTCTTGGAGAGCAAGAGTCCCATCCAAGCCAGACCCTCTCCAAAACACATACGTGGACCTGAGATGTTTTCAGTCAGTAAGGCATGAGCCTTTCTTTACAGTAGAAGACGATGGACTCTATCCGACCTGCAGAGAAGGGCATGAAGGGCAAACTCTCCCTGGTAAGGAAGGGTGGGTCACGGGCTGAAAGTACAGCAGCCGCCTGCACCTTGTGTATGTGGGTAGGTCAAGAGGAAGAGGAAGCCAGCAAAGTGAAGCTCCAGAACAAACAGGAGGAATCCATCTTCACAGAAAGAGGGGCCATGATCGCCTCCCTGGAAAGTGAAAATTAATCTTTGGGGTTTTATCTCGCTTCATCTCACATGTAAATTGCACTTTATGTGGCTGTCGCACACCTTATCCAGTTAATTCAGACAGGTTTCGAATAATGGGAACAGAGTCGTACAGCTGCAAGGGAAGATTAACTTTCTGTGAAGGTGCGTTTAGTTTAAGAGTGGAAAGAAAAACAAAGGAAAGACATTTAAAATGTTTGCTGCAGGCAAGTTCTGTGCACAACAAAAAGGTAATAGAAAATATTCCGAGGTAAAGCTGTGCTTTTTTGTAATAGCAGTTTTCTTTTTAGAACCGTTTGTCTTCTTTAAAGGCTGCTTTTGTTGTATTAGGCAGGCAGACTTGCTCATCCCTAATCAAAGGATTGTGAGGAGAAATGCAGGAGGGTCCCTCACTGGAGGATGCTGTATGTCACAGCTAAAAACTGAGCAGGACTCCTGGGGCACGAAGCAGAGTGTCTGGATTCGATGTGCGATGTGATCTGGAACATTAAGTTAAAAGCTGGACTGTTGGAGTGTTCTGGATAATAATAATAAAAAAGTCTGGAAACACCTGTTTTAACTAAGTAGATATTTAAACTGCACTGCAAAATAAAGCTATCGAGTACGAGTCCCGTGTCAGTGTTTTTCTCTGGTGGGGTTGTCCAGGCTGAGGTTTCACAGGTGGGCCTGGAACAAAGTTCTTGGCTCTCTGACATTTCAGACAGAGGATGAAGAAGAAAACACACGTCCATAGTAGGATGAAAAAGAAAGAAAGAAACAGAGGAATGGATTGAGCTTATTTGAAGTATGAATGGCTTGAAACCTGTTGCTCAAATCTCAGCCCTGCCTCATCCTCCTGGCCGTTCCAATGTAAATGAGAGCGTGCGAAGACACACCGGAGCGAGTCCTGACGGACACGGGACAGGAGCGCCTCCTTGCTGCTGCGCTGCTTTCTGTCGGCCAGCAACAATCAGCAGCGTGGGACACACCTGTGACAGCGGCCATGCTGCATCTCTCTGCATTCCATTGTGACGTGCAGCAACCTGCTTACGGCCCGAAGAGAACGGCACATACACTTTCACCGTTGTGATGGCTAAAGGCTGACTGACCACTGCACAGAATGCTGCAAACTAAACGGGGCCTTAAGGCGGAACCGACAACTAATAATCCACATTCATGCCAGAAAATCTTAAATGGCGCTTATACTTATAGAAATGTCAAATAAATCAGTGCTTTTGTACTCAAGGACTTAGTGCAAAGATCGGGGTTTAATATTGAAAAGGTTAATATTGGCTGTAAACACAAGACACCGAGGGGGGGGGCCCTCGGCTAATTTATGCCTGAGGCCTCTGAGCAGGTAAATCTGGCCCTGCCTTCCAGTCTGACCGGTATGCTTCCAACCTTTTGCCCCCTTAAATCTCTTAATGATATCCTGGATGCTGTAGCTTATCTGTCACAGTACTTCATCCGAGTGTCTTGGCTCTCAAGCTCCCAAATCTACTGTTGATTATTAATCAGCACGGCCTGAAATGACCAAAAGGAAATAAGTGCTGCTTGCACATTAAGGGACACTGCACTTGTCAGCAAGGGCCCCTTTTAATAATGTTCAGAACATCTACAACACAGGAGATTCAGGGGGAAAATATATTTAAAATGTGTCTCTACCTGATTTATTAAAAAGGAAAGTGTCACGACCAAAATGTTTCATGAAGATACAAATATCCATATATGAAAATCTGTCACCACAAAGGGCGTCTGAATTCAAGTGTTGGATTAAATATATGGCAGCATTTCATATTTACGTCACCGGAGGGCAGCATGATTTCAAGCTACAGCATTGGTGAAGTGACTGCAGCTCAATGAACTGGATCAGAGAGCTAAGATGAAGTGCTTTGGAAAGTAACACAAACATGAATGTCACAGACAAGTCAATGAGATCCAACTATCAAGGATCCTTTTACTGTATAAAGAAACAAACTAGTTTATCAAACGGTGTATGCATTCAATTGATATTGTATCGAACGATAACCATAAATTGGTTTTGGGATATGACTTCTATAAAGAATTAGGCACTCATGGTTTTCAATCAAAAATAAATCGCAATATAAAAAAGGAAATAGGTGAGCTTAAAACATATAGATGATTACATGTTTGTACATTAGATACTCCAACAAAAATATCACTTATTGAAACATATAATGTAGGAAATTACTTCCTTATGGCGCCGCTTTACATGAACAATAACCCAAAAGTTACGCAGTCTACACAAGTGTAACTGAGTCCACTGGGTGTATGTAGGAGGTGCGGCGCTATTAGACCTGCGGTGCCCTCCCGATAACCCCCTGTGGTCACCCTCATGACGGGCAGGGTGCAGCCCTCAGTCGATAGGTGAGACATGAGGCTGGGGAGCTTTTGTTGTCGCCTTCAAAGAGACCACAAGAGGAGGAAGATCAAGAGCTATCGGTTTACACAGTGACCGGCCCCACAGCTACAGAGCAGCAGGTGCAACTGTGATGATTTACTGTGGGAGTCTCCTCACAATCATCTGTGTTAGGTAGTCCAGAGATTTCAAGAAAATAGACTGACCAGTTGCGAAAAATCAGGAAACATTTCAGCAAAGGAAAATGATAATCAAACGGTACAGCAACCCGACTATAAACAGTATACTGTCTAAGATAGACGTGCGTCACGTTGGGAGTGTCTAACCCACATTAATCTTTTTTTTTGATCAAGGTGAAACCAAAGCCACAGCAAGCAGGCAGTACATATCCTGAAGGGCAATAGGCAACGCTGCTCCTTTGCAGAGCTCCGCTGTGCTCTATTTCTAGTGACAGTGCATGTTCAGGCTTGTGTTCGTCCTAAGCTCTACGAGGCCCTGAAATAGAGTGACAAGCCGTCTCCATAAATACAGAGCCCCTATGGGGGAGCATAATTGCTTTGTGAGCCTATGTAGGCTTTAGGGTCCTTCATAGTGTCCTTCGCTTCTGACGGAGGAATCCTATTCCATTCCACGAGTCCGATAACACAACCTCAGACAGATTATTGCCTTTTCATTTGGGCCTGACCTACTTATTCCAAAAGGTCACCCAAACATCAAAGAACAGGGCTTGAAGGCTAACCATGTCCTTTGACCCCAGTGACCCAAACACAAAAGACATGGTGGTATCATATAGAGTGGGGCTGGGGTTATATATGTGGGTCAGGTCAAGGCCTGCCTTTGTTCATGGACAGTGTGTCCGGGGAAGAAACAGGTGCTCAAGGTTGAAGTTTGTTCAAGGACACTGAAGGCCAGAGCGTCCTGTCATTGCTGACTTGTTTTGTTCAGAGAGTTCTTATTCAGGACTTGAGTTCTTGTCACTTGTCATCACTCAGCTAGCGTCTCTCAAAAGACAACGTGCCTTGTGGGTCTAAGGTGTCTTATGCATTGCCGTTGTGTAATCTCCTCACGTGGCAGTCCAGTGTGCATTTTAAAATGGAGGTAGAGAGCTCGGCAGGATGGCAGCTCCATCAGCCACTGTGTAAGCCCGGGATTATCTCGGTCTGTTTAACACATTGCTTCCACAGCTATTTGTCCCATTCTTGTGCTCCAAAATAACCTGGGAATAAAGCAATCCAACCCTCACACCCACTCTGACCTTTTCTCTTCATCATTGGTGTGTAGCTCTGCGCCACTACCCAGCTCAACCAGCGTATACTGACCCACCCTTCTGGCACAAATTGCTGCAGAAACGTCTCCAAAGGGCCCTGCTGGCTCCCTGGGGGAAGACCCAAGGTTCCGTCTGGGCGGAGGTGGCGGTTTAAGCCGACCGCGTTTGCTAACACGGATCGATCTGGGTGTCCCCGGTGGCTCTGGGGGGCACAGAGCCACTTCGCTGCCATTTCTTTCCAGTGCATCCTCTTGGGAAACAGAGCCATTGTTTCCGTTGGTGTTGTAGCCTTGGTTTCTTGGAGAGCGTGGAAGAGAGGAGCGCTCTAGGCAGGGGGGTTCCTGACCTAAAGCAAGCCCTCCACAAGAGCCCTTGCTGCCTCGCCTTTTCCGGAAACTCCCAGTGTGACCAGCCTCTGCTTCTTGTCCCTGCTTAGCCGGTGAATCGTTTGGTTCTATTCCTATTGAGGCTCCCCTGCCTGAAAGGAAACACTGCTCTTCCTCACATATCTTCTCCACCACCATCATCTTGCTCTTGTGCCTCACTGAGCGCTTGATGGCGCAGATGAAATCCAACACGTTCAGGAAGAGGGACAAAGCAGCCCCGCCGAGCATGAAGTTAAGCATCACGGTTTTCTCAGTGGGCCTGGAGATGTAGCAGTCCACCTGGGTGGTGCACGGTGGATGCTGGCACAGGAACCTCCTGGGGATGTAGAACCCAAATAGATAGTAGTGAGCTGCCCCAAACCCTGCCTCCAGCATTGTTCTGACCAACAGATGGAGGATGTAGGCTCCCGTGAAGCACCGGGCCCACCCTCGCTCAGCCATCTTGTTTACAGAGGTCTTGCTGAACGGTTCCTGGCGGATCTTGAGCAACGGGAAAGTTTTCATGTGACCCATGGGGTTCATATCCAGGGTGAAGCCTTTCGAGACCTTATGGACCACGTAGATGATGAAGACGACGTAGGGGAGACACAAGGTGACGAGCTGCACCAGCCAGAAGCGGAAGAGAGAGATGGGAGAGAATAGATCATAGCACACGTTTGCACATCCGGGCTGAATGGTGTTACACACAAATCGCTCCTGCTCGTCCTGGTAGAGAGGATAACCAGCCAAGAGGAGGATCAGGATACGGAGGAAGAACATCACAACGAGCCACACCTTGCCTGAAAAATAAGCACGTTGGTATCAAAAAATGCGCTTGAGATTTCACTTTGAGGTTTATAGAAAGCCAACAGATCTCACGGCACAAACATAACACAGAAACCCATTAATGTGTCAGTGAAGTCAACTCACCCATCAAAGTGATGTTGTGAATGACAGAGATAAAGATGACCTCAGAGGCACTTGATCCCATCATGCTTGCAGTGCTCAAGGCCCACAAAAGTATTCCAGTTTCAGGCCACAAAGTAAACCCCTGCACCTCGCTCCCTGTCCAGCCACTTCTCCCCTACCCTACCCTCCCGAGGGGCACATTGGCTTGCACTGGCACAATAACCTCCAGGAAGACGGACACAAAGTCTCCTCAGCAGTCTCTCTCTCTCTCTCTCTCTCTCCCTCTCCTCGAGGGATTATGTCCTGAGTTCCGGGATGGAAAATCCAGCGTGATCCATTTGAGTCACCCAAGTCTCGGAAAGACCTATGTGAATACTCTGTCTCGCCTCTGTTCCCTGCAGACAACAGTCTGTCCTCAGACAACAGAAGACGGGAGCGAGCCCCATTGTGGGTCTATTCTTAACACACTTCCAAAGGCACGTCGCCGTCCCTGGCATTGCAGAGATATTTTGGTGCCGCTGGTCGTCCTTCCAGAAGAGAAACAAGCCTGCGGGCTTACTCACTCTAAATTGCTGTATTATGTTCTCATGCACAATGGCAAACGTGTTAAAACGGACTGCTCCATCGAAATACAAGCAGTTACTGTTGCATATTCCAGTGATGAATCAAGGTAGCAGGTATATGTGCAGAACCGTAGATTGGATTAGCTCTCATGAAATGTTAATAGGAAGTGAACTGTAATTTCCCACAGCTAGGGGCGGACTGGGGAAAAAAAGTTACTGTAAGACAGGCCCACTCAATACACGGCGCGTTGCCCACTCAATGCATCGCACGTATCAACCTGTCAGTGGCCTACTTGGAAAAATACCCATACACTTAACATTATTTTGGATTGGTTACAGAGAAATTACATCATATACATTTTTTTTTAAATAACATTTGGATCCACCAATTTGCCTGGTGTATTACAGTCACATGGTAATAAAAAAACAATATCAGTATACTCAGGTGTTATTATTACCTCACTACATGAGTAGTTTTTGCAGCAGCTCACTCTTTTCTGCAACACTGTCTATGATTTTCTCACTGTCAAGCATCTGCAAAACATCTGTCTGAGTAGCCATCAACATAAAAGCCTCCAGATGCTGTTGAGAGTGTAAGTTGTACTTTAATATACTAAGTGTACTTTATTTTACTACAATTGCACATGGAAGTTGTACTTAAGTACATGCCAGTATACTTTTCTGTTCTAATTACTGTATGGCCCTGTGTCTTATCTTGGCTCTGGGGCCCCTGTATGCTGCTTCCAGCAGCAGAATCCTCAATCTAGATAACATTACCATTGTTTATAATGTTAGTGTTGTGTGTAACAGTGATTTTAGCATAACAAGCTAGCTAGTTAACTTAAGCGTTATTTGACACAAGTTATTAGAAATTATATGATTGCCCTCTTTACAACTACCTGTAAGCAAGTGACTACGGCTAACATGTTAAATTAGATACATCTATCAAGCTAATGTTAGCTAGGCTAGCTTGTAGGGAACGTTACCTCGTCTGTGAAAAGCAAGCTAACATTGGACAAGTCAACGCCACAACTTACCATCATATCGCTGTCAGCAGTTGGTGGTTTCCCAAATAAGTCAGACATTTGTACATATGTTGATGCACCTTTGTCCAGACAGCTCTTCTTTTTCTCCCTGAGCTTTTCAGCTCCAGCTTTTAAAGGATTTACGTTTTGGTGTTGGTGCCATGCTGCCGGCTCGCACTCAAAAGCGGCTTTGTCTGCACCTAAAACAAAGTTAGACTGACGGAGGAGATTAGATGAGTAAAGATGTGTGAATACAGATCGCGAGGAGGAGTATAAATGTCCAGTCAGTGATTATTGACTTTAGGTATTAGAGTAAATTGAACGTGTTCTGGGAAGCATAGAATATAGTCAGGGGCGGTGATGTCAGAGGGAGGGCCGGTTGGTGATGGAGGTGGGCCGGTATTGGACCAGCCCAACACCGTCGGCCTATCCCCTATTGGCCATAGGTGATACTGGGGAAATCCCCGGTAGGCCCACCCCTGCCCACAGCTCATGCCAGTTTATGATGTCAGAAGCACCCACCGTCTAGTCATTTAATATGGATATGCAATTACACTCTTTAATTATTAATCTAGTGTACAAAAGGAGTTCATATATATATATATGATCAAGAAACCAGATTTACATTGTTGTATTCTTTTAATATAAAATATTAATTCTACACTTAAAATAAGCTTGAACAAATAGTCATCAGTGCAGACCTCTCTCATGAAATGATTTTACAGAGAACACAGGTTCCTTTCACACATGCTGCATGCACCCTGGCTCATCGTGAGAATCCTACGCGGCTCATTTTGGATTGATAGCAAAGCTAAAATTTGGAATATAATGATTTCTGTTGAAATGTAAATAGTGTGAAGTTGAACTTGTGGCTTGAGAAGGCATAAAGAAAAATTATGTTGCACGTAAAGGGCGGTAGACGTTGTGTGGCATCAGGAAAGTTTGAAAGGTGATTAAGTGAGGGCAGAGTTTTATTAGTAATTTATATTATTATAAGTAATGATGGGCTACAGGTAAAACAAAAATTAGTCAACAAGAAAGCCCAGCAAAAGCAAAGCAAACCCCATCATGTCACTCACCACAAACGGCAAGCCTCGTTTAAACTGGAACATACCATCTACTCACGTGAGAGCGGGACAAACATTACATGTCATTTAGCTGACGCTTTTATCCAAAGCGACTTACAATAAGTGCATTAAACCCAGTCCAAACTCAGAACAAGAATCAAGCACAATTTCTTCAATAACGTTAAACTACAGAGTACTATCTGTACGTGCCATTTAAGTTCTACTAAAGTGCTAAACAACAAAGTGCTATCAGTAAGGGACATTTAAGTGCTACTACGTCTCTACCTTCCCTATTCAAGGTATAGTCGAAAAATATGTGTTTTTAGTTTGCGACGGAAGGTGTAGAGACTTTCTGCTGTCCTGATGTCAATGGGGAGCTCGTTCCACCAATGAGGAGCCAGCACAGCAAACAGTCGTGACTTTGTTGAGTGTTTAGCTCGAAGTGAAGGAGCTACAAGCCGATTGGCAGAAGCCGAGCGAAGTGAACGGGCTGGGGTGTACGGTTTGACCATGTCCTGGATGTAGACCGGACCCGATCTGTTCGCAGCACGGTACGCAAGTACCAATGTTTTTGAAGCGGATGCGGGCGGCCACAGGTAACCAGTGAAGGTCGCGGAGGAGCGGAGTAGTGTGGGTAAATTTCGGGAGGTTGAAGACCAGTCGAGCGGCTGCACTCTGGATGAGCTGTAGAGGTCGAATGGCATTAGCAGGTAGACCTGCCAGGAGGGAGTTGCAATAGTCTAGCCGTGAGATGACCAGAGCCTGGACCAGAACCTGTGCCGCCTTCTGAGTGAGAAGGGGTCGTATTCTCCGGATGTTGTACAGCATGTACCTACAGGAGCGTGTTATTGCGGTAATGTTGGCAGTCAGGGAGAGTTGACTGTTGAGCGTCACACCGAGGTTCCTGGCAGTCGGAGTCGGAACCAGCACTGAGTTGTTGAAGTTAATAGTCAGGTCGTGGGTGGGAGAGCCTTTTCCTGGAAGGAGGAGAAGTTCAGTCTTGTTCGGGTTAATTTTCAGGTGGTGAGCGGACATCCACTGAGAGATGTCGGTCAGACAGGCAGAGATTCGTGCTGCTACCTGTGTTTCTGATTGGGTAAACGAGAGGATCAGTTGGGTGTCGTCAGCATAGCTGTGGTAGGTGAAGCCATGCGAGCGAATGACAGAGCCAAGAGAGTTGGTGTACAGAGAGAAGAGAAGAGGACCAAGGACTGAACCCTGAGGGACCCCAGTAGTCAGAGGACAAGGCTCAGACACAGATCCTCTCCAGGTTACCCGGTAAGAGCGGTCGGTGAGGTAGGATGAGAAGAGTGAGAGCGCGGTGCCTGAGATACCCAGGTCCTGGAGGGAGGACATGAGGATCTGGTGGTTCACTGTGTCAAAGGCAGCGGAAAGGTCTAGAAGGATAAGGACAGATGAGAGAGAGGCAGCTCTAGCAGTGTGAAGCTGCTCAGAGACAGCAAGGAGGGCAGTCTCTGTTGAGTGGCCTGCCTTGAATCCAGACTGGTGGGGGTCTATAAGGTTGTTACTGTGAAGAAAGGAGGAGACTTGGTTAAAGATAGCTCGCTCTAGAGTTTTGGAAAGGAAGGGGAGGAGAGAGACAGGTCTGTAGTTATTGACTTCAGATGGGTCGAGAGTGGGTTTCTTCAGGAGAGGGTTGACTCTTGCCTCCTTCAGAGAGTTAGGGAAACAGCCGGTTGAGAGGGAGGTGTTAATAAGATGGTTGAGAAAAGGAAGAAGGTCCGGAGCAATGGACTGGAGAATGTGAGACGGGATGGGGTCAAGGGGGCAGGTGGTTGGGCGGGCAGAGGTTACCAAGGTAAGAACTTGATTAGGAGACAGGGGGATAAAAGAGGAAAACAAGGGGGAAGAAGGTGAAGTTACTGGAGGTGTAGTTATGGAAGATGGATTAGTAAATGAAGAGCGTATGTCGTCTATCTTTTTTGTAAAGTAGTCAACAAAGTGGCTAGGTAGAAGGGTGGAGGGAGGGGGGGGGGGGGACAGGGGGGTCAAGGAGGTTGGAAAAAATTCAGAAGAGTTTTTTAGGGTTAGATAAAGAGGTTTCAATTCTGGATTGGTAAAACAGACTTTTGGCTGCAGAGATGGACGCAGAGAAGGAGAGAAGAGATTGATAGGCGAGCAGGTCGCTGGCGTGTTTGGATTTTCGCCATTTCCTTTCCGATGCTCGCATTGTGGCTCTCTCGGCGCGCACCGGTTCGGACAGCCATGGAGCCGGACAGGACTTGCGGACCTTTCGAGTCGTAAGAGGACAGAGAGAATCAAGAGAGGACGACAGCGTAGAGAGAAGAGTGTCAGTGGCAAAGTTAGGCTGCATGAGTGAGAAGGAATCGGTTGAAGGGAGGGCTGACAGAACAGAGGAGGCCAGAGAGGAGGGTGAGAGGGTGCGGATGTTGCGACGGACAGGTGTAGAGTCCGTTGTGGGAGGATTGTCAGTTCCAAAGAGTGGGAGAGAGCACGAGATGAAGAAGTGGTCAGAAACATGAAGTGGAGTTACAGTGAGGTTAACTGTAGAGCAGTTTCTGGTGAAAATAGTCAAGGTGGTTGCCAGCTTTGTGAATAGGAGGGGAAGGATTGAGAGAGAGAGAGAGCAAAGGAAGACAGTAAGAGTAGCAGGTCAGATGACTTCTCTGTCTGAATGTTAAAGTCACCCAGAAGGATGAGCGGGGGTCCATTTTCTGGGAAGTTTGATAGGAGGACATCTAGTTCTTCCAAGAAGTCTCCCAAGGAAGTACAGTAGAGAACAATGGTTAGCTGAACCAGATGAGTAACCGTCACTGCATGAAACTCAAAAGACAGTGGGGTAAATGGAAGTGGGTAGAGAGCAAAACTCCATTTGGGTGAGATGAGTAGACCTGTGCCACCACCCCGACCAAAGGGTCTGGGTGTGTGGCTGAAGGAGAAGGCCGAGGAGAGAGCAGCAGGGGTTGATGTGTTGTCTGGTGTGATCCAAGTCTCAGTGAGAGCCAGGAAGTCCAGCGATTGCTTGATAGCGAAGCCAGAGATGAAGTCCGCCTTGCGGTTGGCTGACTGGCAGTTCCAGAGGCCCCCTGTGACGAGGCGCTGGGTCTGTGTAGAGCGGGTGGGATAAATAATAGGAGGAAGGATTTTGGTGCATGTGTGACCGAGTCCGCGGTCTATAATATCTCCGAGTAGATGTGCACACAGGTATGGAAAGAAAACACATTATCACAGGGAAATGTTTATACTCAGCCGCCCTCAGCCACCACCGAAGACTCCCACGAAAGACTCCTAGGTCTTTATCCTCCGAGTCCCACGAAAGACTCCTAGGTCTTTATCCTCCGAGTCTTCATACGAGGAGTCTTCCCTGATGCTTCAGCTGACGCTTCAAGCCCCAGCCTGGTTATACACCAGAGTTGGCGGTAATTGGTTACAGCTGTGTCGAGCCCGCCCACAGGTCGTTGAAGGAATTGCCCACTTAGCGATCGATACTGGTAAGCAGGGGATCCTTGCTAACAGTGAAGTCTCAGTTTGCTAGAATGTGAAATTCTTGCCAAACTGATTAAGGACAAAGATCTGTTTACCTCAAGGTAAAAAGTAGAATATAGTTTAGTCCCTAGTAGATTTGGATTACAGAGCAAATACTTAAATCCTAGCTGGTTTGGTTGACTTTTCAGACACTTGTGTAAAAAAGCAAGAAATCGCAGCTCAAAGTGTTCAAATTAGAAAGACAGTACAGACTAGCATTCTAGTATAACAGCAGATATAATAGTAATATAGCAGAGAAACCTCTTTAAAGAATATACTCAGCAAGATACAGGAAGTCCCAGAAGTCAGTGGACACACAGCTCAGATGCACTCACATGCCCAATAACAAATAAATAACTACTTCAAGTTACGTAGTCAAAGTTCAAACAACATGTGCAGTTGTCTATTGGCACACACAAGCACAGGATCTTTAATAAGTCATCAATTGAACAGGTTTACCCGTTTCTCTCAACTACTTGGGAGTGCCCATGTTCCTGCTAACGGGATAATCAGGCACACCTGTTTTCAATTTCACTGATTTGAACAGCTGACCTGCAGCAAGAAACATGTTATATTCCCAGAAATTATCACCTTCATGTTAAGTTTTCTCCAAATATTATTGTCTCTCCGTCAGTATAGTTGATGCCATTTTGTAAAGCTATTATGTGTGTGATGTTATAGACGCAATGTCTAATTATTATTATTTTTTACATATATAAGTTTTTTGTAGTATTCAGTGTTTATAAATCAACACTTTATCCACATGTTTGAACATTTGTTTGCTTTTGTAATACTACATATGTGTCCTCATTCAATTATAAAAAGATTAATATTAAGTATATCAAATTGTTACACTATAAATAAATATATATATTATTGACAGATCTGTACTCATTGTAACAAAAAGCAAGAACTCGTCCTTATTTTCTGTTTCATCTGCTTTTACAAAAAAAGATGTAAGCTGCATGAAAGTCAAAAGAAATGTAATAATAGTTTCCACAAAGCCTCAGTCTGTTTTAAGAGAGGAATAACTGCCGTTCAGCTTATGGAGTACTGTGTCTGTACTAGAAGGTGAATACTCTTTATGGCTGTGTTTGAGGCCATATTGGCAATATTAGAATTGCAACAATTACTCCCACTAACCACCCCTCTCATTTCAGACCCTGCCATTACCCACCCATCCAGCTGTTGCTACTTGGGTCATTTCCAGCCTCAGTCATTACCTGATCCTGCAGCTGTTCCCCATGTCCCCCATTAGCAATGTGTCTGAAAACCCATATTCCTTATGAATGCACAGGTGGGACACACACGTCCCAACAGAATCTCAGAAGGCTTTCAGAAGACAACAAACTGCATCACATTACACGATGAGGGTGATTTGATTTGACATTAAGATGCAGATTGAGAAACAGCTTATTCTTTTTTGTTACACTTCTCTCTATCAGGGTTTCTGTCTTATTCACTGTTCAGCGTCAACAAAGGACCACAGAAAACCCTTTGAGACTTTAAAAAGAAGTAAGATGGGTGATGGCTATTTTTCTCTTTCCTTCGGCTCTCATTGAACACTGTACTGTCTTAAAGGAACAGTGAATAGGATTTAGGAGGATTTATTGGAAAAAATGGAATATAATATGCATTACTATTTTTTTTATTGTGGTATTATCACATGTACCTGAGAATCAGTTTAGTTGGCTTAGAATGAGCCCTTCGTTTATCTACATAGAGAGCAGGTGTTCTTCAGAGTCCGCCATATTTCTACAGTATGCCAGAAGGGACAAACCAAAGACTGGCTCTAAAGAGACTTTCACAATGTTACGTTACCTGAGGTTCACCATAATTCTCTGAGCTGCATGCAATCTGCAACTTCGCCACTAAATCCTACACACTGCTCCTTTTTTTTTTTTTTTTTTTTTTAAAGGATCAAATGTAGCTTTTTCAGCTTAAAGGTGCACTAAATATTAGTTTTTAAATAAACAATGGGTCAAATGACAATGTGTAGTATAATAGGAGACGTTGGGAAGGTAGCGTCTTTAAGCCAACTGGTTTCACTGGACGCTAAACAGGAGACACACAAAGTTAGGATTTAGCTGGCGATCATTGTGTTGAAAGTTTTGTTCGAGACCAAAACGGAGCAAGTGGGAGAGTGAATATTGGACTTGCATTTGCCAAGTGGAACCAACGTGGTTCACTAAAAAAATATTTTCAATAATCATAGCGTGCCTACATCTCTAAATAACTAATTTAGGCTAAACAACAAAACACAACCTCCATAATTTAGCATATTGAGGTAAAGCAGCCTATGGAGGCTCTTAACTTGTGTTTTCTGGACCACGGTGCAAAGAGAATAACGCTTGAGCGAAATAGGCGAGATCCTAAGGTGGTACGTGTCTATTAACCCACAACGTGGTTTGAGTGTCTGTGTACAATATTTCAAATGTACATGTATCGCTCTCTCATTTAAATCCACAGCAGCTCTTCATCGCATCGAATTACCAGAGTGATTGAAATGCAAATCAAGGTTACCACGGAGGATTAAATGTGTCCCTCAGTGACAATATGGCAGAGTGTAATCTCTGTATTACCGCTTGCTCTAAGCCATTTCAATGGTTCTTTCTGATGGAAGAAACCCAGCTCAGTCACATCAGTTGCACAATATAGGACACATGGAAACATTGTGATGGCAGCGTGATCAAAAGATTTGAGATCTCAGCTTGTGCATTGGGTGAATTGGTACTTTTTAGATCAAAGAGGAGACATACACTGGGTTTTATTGCAAGGTTTTAAAGTTTAATTCTTGCACAGGTTTTTCTAAACATCGCTTCAGAGGAGAAGAATTGGGAGCAGTTTCTTAAAATCATAGTGGACAGGACAGTGGGAGATCGGAGTTTGGCAAAAGAAACGTAATGGCTGACTCTCCCAAAAGAAAATAATACATTGACGATAACAAACATAACGGAATACGACACATGTTGAAAATATTAATATCAATGGAGAACAAAAAAAGTCCCAGCTACAGCAGAAAGACGTCATTTTTAAAGCCGAATGTGTGAAAAGACAACCATTGTCATCAAAGAGAGGAAGAGAAATGAAGGGCAAAGGTCAACTATGCAGAGGGAGAGTTCAGTGCACAAGGCTACGACACACACACCGACAGGACCCTCAGGCCATGTGGAGAACAGGTTTCACCTCGGGACTCTTGACCCCCCCCCCCCCCCCCGGCATCAACACCGACTTACTTGTGGATCTAGAAAACACCATTCCGTATGCACACATGTACAATAAATAGGATATACAATCTTTGAATACCTCTAACGGATCCAACTCACAACAGCACTCCAGTAACGATACTTCCCTAAAGACACATTTTTGCACTGTATTTTCCACTCACAAACAACGGTTCTCCGTCTACGTCCCCACACCTTTTCGTTTTCTTTCTATATTTCACGTGCGAAGTGTGGGCCGGGTCAGAGCAACACGGGCCAACAAGGAACGTCTTTCATTCCTCCTTTGGTTCGGTTTCGGTCTTTTCTCACGCCTCGCCGCTCGGGCTTGGACATCTCACCGGTGGACTGACTGACTGGTAGCTTGCCAAAAAACCATAAATCACAGATATGAATGCACAAAACAAGCGAGTGGCTTGGAGGAGGGAACGCGCTGACGTCACACTTCAATTAGGACCGTCATCTGATCTTGTTATGAAGAGAAATGCGTTGAAAGCCTGGAAATGTCGCGTCGTGATATTTTTAAATGTATTATCCATTTAAGGATTTAGTGAAGCAACATGTCCAGTTGATCTTAAGGCAAATGAACACTATTATCAAGATTAGAATAAAAGCATGACTTCACACTCGTATCAAACCATTCAGGTGTCAATAATTAAAATCGTTGTCATAGGTTTACCTTCTACTACATCCCAGTACATCTTCCTGTTTCTGATTTTAAGAAATATCAAGAAAATGGCAAATCAGGAAGAGATGTCTTCATAGAAAAAAAACCCAAAAGGTTCCAGCAAATGCCAGACGCCGTGGACCCCCAACCCTGATACACATTCAAAATAAGGTTATCGGAAAAGTCAACGTTATAACTGAATACATGAATAAATAATCAAAACTGTCAAATTGAACAGGAAATCTTGCTTCGCGGAAACGGGGAAAATAAATGATTTAATGTGTGCCAAGACCAACAAATGTAATGAGCTACAGAAGAGAAAGATGGAGACGGAAAAATAAATTACGTTTCACTGATTGAGGGGAAAAAAACTGATGGAGGTTGAAGGAAAACTCTAAAACTATATAGCTCATTTTTACACTGCATTTAAATAACTGAATTATATTTATTGATGTATTCAGTCATATTGTGTTTTTGACGTGCCTGATTGCGACATTCTTCTTTTACGGGACTCCACAACAAACAAGCACCATTATGAACACATGAATCTGGCAATGCCTTCAAAATGGGGTAAGAAAAGAAATCTTAGAATAAAATAAGCCTGAATTGTCTTCGTAATCATTAAGTTACCATATACAGCATGTAACGTGTAAAACGTGGCATCTTCTGATGTGAAAAAACTAAATCATAACAAGAAAACAACACAAAAACATCTTAAGTGGTGTCTCCCGTTAAAAATCGTAATACTTTATCTTTACTTGATTTGTCATAGGAACATCCGACATTTACCATCCCCCTCGTGTACAGTATAAACTGATTCAATAGACGTATTCTATCATCATTCTGTTTTTCTTTTTTTTCTAACAATGTCAGTCTACACCGGCGCTGTATTTACACTGTACAGAGACAACGTGGCATGACGTATACAATCTAACTTTTTGTAAGCAGTGTTTGAATCGTCACTTAATGCTTTTTTTTCTTCTTCTGTCATTTTGGGTTCCTCTCTCGAGAACCCTGAAAAGAAATCATGCGTTTAGTGGCTCCTACATGTTGATATTCCACTTTGTGCTGTTTCATTGTAAGCTGGAAGAACCGTACAAAACGTTAAAGAAAGGAGAGGAAAAAAAATACTTCAGTTATTTGTTCTATTCCTCCAGTAGAAAGGGGAGAAGTGTTAAACTAGCTTATTACAGGCACCACAGGTCAGGACGATGGCAGTGAATTAAGTACAACACAAGCTCTCCAGTATGTCTCATGTCTGACAGAGTACTGGGCCGCTGTCCTCCCGAGTATGCATGCTTCATCCTATTTAATCGCAACAACCGAGCAATACATGAATATTGCTTGCAGTGAATCGCTGTGGATGTTGGCTGGATGGCCTTGCTGTGATGGTACAAGTTGAATTTCCTGGTCCCGTCAGAGCGAAACACCGACCCGCCTTCTTCAGCGTTCGCTCTCTGAATGAGAACTTCAATGCGACGGCTACGATGTAAAAGAGTACGATGATATGCAGTCCAGCCGAATGTATACGCCGAAGCGGACAGAGGAATATACATGTCTTGTCCTTTTGTGTACTCTCGGATCCGCTGGCAGAGGTCCGTGCTGGATCGGGGATGCAAAAAGAGGGTGAACACCAAGAAAACGCTGAAACTAAATTTCCAAATGTGCCTGTCAAAAAAACTAAATTCTTCCCATGCGTCAGCTCAGAAAGTGACTGAACCAGAAGATTAAAACGAACAGGAATGTACACGACCTCCCTCAATCAAACGCACGAGCGAGTGGAGCCTCAATATATGTAGTGTGTGTGTGTATGTGTATATATATATATATATATATATTGCCAGCTGTGTTTGGTCTTTTCTTCTGCAGTTGAGGTCTTCATTCCAACAACTTTCACTCACGCACTTCAGTTTGGTTCAGCTGAGCTCTGTTTGGTTCAGTGCAGGCGGCAAGTGGAACTTCTTTTATGTACAACAACCAGAGGGGTGTGTGTGTGTGTGTGTGTGTGTGTGTGTGTGTGTGTGTGTGTGTGTGTACTGATCCACAGGGCCGCTGCCCGCCTGGTTTGAAAACACAGTACAGTATGTCTGACAGGTCTGTCTCCGTGCTGCGGACGACCAGTGTTAGGAAATGATGGCTGGACACCACCGCGCCGCCGTCAGGTTCTCGGCGCTCATTGAGCGCTTCTTCATTTGTTTCCTCAAGCCCTTGTATATGTCGTCACACAACCGCGAGATGGCCTGAAAGACAAAACAACGACAAAAAACCCCAGCAGAAATGAGAAGGTGAGGTACGCTCTCGTGTATTTTTATGTTTTTTTTAAAAAAAAGGGACTGGCTGAGGTCTTTGTTGGCACGTGTGCAATATGAAAGACGGAAAAGAGCCACTCATTTATTTTGATGTTGTACTGTCTGAACCAGATCTGATGGCTGATCAAAAACAACCATGATGTGAGGGATGCTCACAGCTGCAAAAACAGTGAAGCTAATTACACACTCCATCCTGTCCGTCTCTCAGCAGATGCCGACTGGGATTTGTGTTGAACTGACGCTCAGTCCATTCATACCACAACCTCAGGCTACAAAAAATTGGGTTCAGATTTTGAGATTTCTTTTCTATGTGACCTGAAGTCCAAAATGTTTTTGCATGTGTGCCACTCACCTCTAGTTTCTGGGCCTTCTCCCTGCTGAGGGGTTCCAGGGGCAAGCTGAGGTTGTTGGCCTCAGCCAGGGAGCGCAGGTCAAAGTAATACTTGGCGTAGACACTGGACGGCACGTTGATGTTGAACTGCAACAGCTCCAGAAACTGACGCTCCAGCTCATTCCTTAGACAGAGAGAGAGGAATGTGCAATCAGATATTTAGCTAGGAACCAGAAGTCGCTGAGATTGACAGAGTTCAAATTGAATTGTCTGTCTCCAAACGCATCTGTCTAGAGAGAATGAAGAGGAGACAAAAAGACTAAAGAGGGGGTGTTATCTTCACATGTGCGGTACCAAGTAAATCCCCAGTGCACCTGCCAAACATAAGCCCTTCGTCGTACTGAAAAGGGAGTGATATCTAAGCACAGGGCTGTGAGCATGAATATTGATCCCACATCCTGGTGCACATTGCCTGGTGCTGCACGGCTCAGTGATACCCGCTGCCTCCCGCTGCCAGACGCTTTCATCTGTTTATCTTCATTCGCGGGCCGATTTCCTTTTTGCGTTGTAACCTGCACAAGAGGCACTATCCATCTCTTCTTCCGAAGCCTCTGTTCCCCACCCACGCACATTTACAGGCATGCAGCAACAGACCGGCTAAATTTAGCCTCCTCTGGAGCCAAACCCCTGTCTGATAACACTGCTTCTTTTTCTATCTGGCCGTGGCACTTGTTCAGCTATTCTCATCCATTTCTTTTTGTGTTCCTCCGCTCCTCACTGTTCTTCCCAGACTACCCTGCAGTCATTTCACAGTCTGTAGGTGGCGGAGAGCGGGCATTCAGGAGTCAAGACTAAAATTGATCTTCCGAGGAAAATGGTCCCAAACAGGTGGATTAGAGTCATTGTTGTGTAAAATCAGAGTCCTAAGGACGAGAATATACAGCCACTGGTGCAGAGGGGTGTGAATGCAGCAGAGGTCAGAGGTCACCTACAGCATCACGTCACAGCCTTTTTAGAAAGATTTACCCAGATGAACAGACAGAGAGGTGGGTCCTCATAATCCAAGAGTCACGGGTGTCACACAAAGCAGGCATTGGGCAGAGCGATTTCCAGACCACCACACAAGTGACTCTGAGCACCTCTTGAACCCAGACCGGCCTCAAACACAGGCCTTTGTCTGCATACAGCTTTTTCAAGTGGAAATGCAGTAATTCACCGGTTGCAGTTGTTTTTTAGTTTTAGTTTGTGAACTACTTATCTTTTGAGTTTTGGGCTGAACCAGCTATAAAGTCAACTAATCAACTGTAGCCGATTTATTTTTGGCTTGCCCTCAATGGACCATGCACTGGAAATGAAAGGTTGGCCATGAAGACTGTCTTATTAACTGTGAATGAGATTACGTTTTTAGCACAGACATAATTAAACAGATCTCCTGCCACCTTCATATCACAGACACATAATTATATTACACATTTGGTAATTATTGTTATGCAGAAAAAATGGAGCTGGTTCAAATTAAGAAACAAGCCTGTATGTTAACAACTACATTCAACATTCAAAGTGAACAAACCTCAGTCTACAGGCCTTTCAGCTGTGTGTGCGTTGAAATACAATATTTTGGGGAGGGGGGTGTGTTCACAGCAACTCACATGTCCTCCACGGTGATATCCTTGAGAATTTGGCAGTAGTCGACGTTCCAGACCGCCTGGTCGTCCCACACCTTGGATGCCAGAAGGATGGCTCCGAGCACGATGCGCTTCCAGTTGGCAGGGCAGATGTCGATCTCGGCGTAGGTCAGGAGCCTCTCCAAATACACCTTGGACAAAGACACGCGTCACATGTTACTACATGTACTAAATTATACACCTGGCTGAGATCCATGAGGTCTTTTCTTCCGTATGAGGAACACGTACTTAGAACATAGAACAGAAGCTTGTATTATCGTGTTATCCATTAGCCTCTACTCTACTCGGAGTGTCTACATTGCAGAGTTAATTTGCTGCTTTACTGTTTGTCTGCCAACTACTCCTCCAGGTAAAAACAACAACAACTAGAACGGACACTCGGTAGAGCGCATACCTTCGCCGAACATTTTGGCATTAGTTGCATGCCGATTGGATAAAAATTTACCGCGTTATGATAAAAATACGATTTTGACCTTTTCATGACCTTGACCTTTGACCCGATCGCTCCCAAAATCTAATCAAATGGTCCCCGGATAACAGCCAATCATCCCACCAAATTTCATGCGATTCGGTTTAATACTTTTTGAGTTATGCGAATAACAAACAGACATATTTACAAATAAATACACAGCGATCAAAACATAACCTCCGCAAAAGTATTTTGCGAAGGTAATAACAAGGTGGCAGAAACTGATCCAGCCTCTCCGGAGCTCGCTCATTAAAATATCGGTGTGGATGGAAACGCTCCGTCTCTCTGCCTCACTCCCCAGTTCCAGTTCTCTCTCTTTTTTCCGGTAGCCAGACTTCTCTCAGTCGACAGATTGCAAAGCACACCGAGCCGGCCGGCACCTGTTCCTTCCAAGCTGGAATACTTTAATGCAGAGGCTGATTCCACTGGCCGTCATTGTGTTAGAGTCCTTGTAAAAAGCATGAAAGCTGCATTGATCCACTGCAAGGAGTCAGCTTTTTAGTTTTCTTTTGTATTTAAATGTACTCTTTACTTTTAGTGTTCGATATGGGTTTTGTACTTTTATTAAGTATTCTTCTTAAATACTGTAACTTCAGTATCCTACAGTCTTGTCGATTTTTTTTGTATTTGTAGTCCTTATGGCCGACGTTGTTTTGTTACAATTGTCAAATCAGTAAGTTATATGTTTATTTTGAAACAGGACGTTTTATTTTGAAACAGGAAATGTCTTGTAACTTGTTAGGGGACTTGTAATCAGGAAGTGAAGGAAGAGCATGGCTCAGTTTACAATCCAGTTGAGTCTGCTTGCATCTTATGCCTTTTGATGGCATCGTTGGTATGTATTGATTTGTTTTATTGTTACTTATGATTGCAGATGATTATTTTTGTGACAATGTTTAGTTTGGGAAGTTTTATGCACAAAGTCCATCGATTCATAGTTAATGACTACTCCGCTATGAATGTTGTTCATATGACAGAATAAATATGAATAAAGAGTTATGTTAAAATACAGTGGTTTATAGGAACATATGTGTAAATCAGTAGTAAATACATAAAAGTAGCGGTTAAAAATAAAGCAAGTTATTTCATTGAAGAATCAGTATATTTACATTGTGTGTATGTGTAAGGTTAAAAAGGAAGCATTTTGTTTGTATTCATTATGCCCTTTGTGTGTTTTAGTTTTACTCTTTCTTACGTCAATAAACCTGTGGACAACGGACAACTGTCTTCAGAGTCGTGATGTCAGGAAAGAGTTTGTCTAACTGCCAAGGTGTATCACGGCACATATACTGAGGGCAGCATAGACGTTTTGAACATATCATTTGCTTAACTTTGGAACAGATATGATCTAATACAGTCTAAAACAATTGATATTATTCTCGTAACATTATTTTCTTCCTCGGTTGACTAAGAACTACATTTTTTTTATTTCATTTTCATGAGTAAAATGTTCTGCAGAATTCAGACCAGTTGCAGCTTTGAAATCTGTGATCTCAGGTAACAAGTCTGACAACGACAAAATAAATCCGGTCTGCAGAGATGGTGTACTTTTTATGGCAGATTGAAATATACTGTGGGCTCAACTTAACTCATAACTCTGTCTGGATGTGCACTGTGGCTGAACTGTCAGCATTATGTGGCTTAAAAGCCTAAACAGAGTCCTGGAAGTCTGTAGGAAAGCAGAGATGATCAGTGTTCCCGTCTAATTACTGGACATAAAAGGCTACCTTGTGGTTTGAACAAACAGTGAGTCGAAGAGCGGAGAAAAGCCTCCTTTCACCCTTTTCTGCAGCCTGGTCTGAGTTGCCCACTAGCACAGCTCAGGTGGCTAATTGGACAAGTCATGCTGCGTTGGGCTTTGTGCCTGCAGGCGGTGCTAACCTACCTCTGTAGTAGCCCAGGGCCTGCCAACAGACACCACATACATTATGCACTCTGGCAACGGGCAGCAAACATTGAGAAAAGCCTGCATGAAACGAGAGCCAGGCTGCATGCTGGGGGATATGACTGCAACGGCACAGAGAGGAAACTATACAAAGAGACAAAGAATCCAGAGGCAGTGTGGCTGGCAAACAGGAGACACGTGCAGCCGCATTAAAGTCAAATCAACTCATTGTGTGATTCTGATTCAGGGATGCCCCGCAGTACTCTATTAACTTTTACTTTGTTGAAGTCATCCATAGTGGTGATTTGCATAAAAACACACAATTCAAATGATTAGGAAATAAAAACTTTATATTTCTATTGATAATAGATAACAACACTGGTTTGCATGAATCACATCTATCAGTCATAACAATGGAAAACCAAAGCATGAAGCGCAAGTTGATGGTTCACTCGGTAAAAGAGAGGAATTAAAAAGACTGCTGGTTGTTTCAATGACTACGCCTCATTAGTCAGCACGCCCAGTTTAAACTCCAAACCATCAACATGCAGTGTTCCACATTGAAACAACTAACCAGTAAAACACATCCTGCTGGGATCGGTGATGGTATATGCGGGTCTCTTCCTGCTCTGCAGGTATTATCTATTACCAATCTCCTATCCATCCCACATAGGACCAAGCACCGGACGTGGGGTGACAGAGCCTTCTCTATATCTGCTCCCTCTCTCTGGAACTCTCTGCCCAAACTCATCCGAGACTGCACTGATCTTTCCTTATTCAAATCGCAAATCAAAACCCACCTGTTCAGAACTGCTTTTAATGTGTGATTGTTTGTTTGTTTTTTATTAGGGTCCGAGCGACTCAGAAAGTCCCTATTTGTTTTACCTGTATTTTAGTTATTCTTATTTATTTATTTTTAGCTTTTAGGATGTTCTAATTATGTGAAGTGTCTTTGAGTATCATGAAAAGCGCTATATAAATTCAATGCATTATTATTATTACCAGTGCAGGACTGTCCAGTTAGTAAAGGAGGTATAGTTTCTACAAATGGGCAACATATTTCTAAACTAATAGTTTCCATATGACACACCAATGAATGACCTTTGCCCCCTGGAAATGGCTTTGGTAATGTTAAGAGTTTGAGCTGTGGAGCTGTAGCTTCACATGTCCCTAAGTGCAAAGTGTTCGTGGTGTCTGCTACTGGGGATCTTGAGCACGATGCGTCTTCCCAAAAGAGGACGTGCTGGTTTTCAAAATCCCTGTCGTCTTGATCCCCTCCGCCTTCCCTTTCCTATCCAATGATGTGATGATTGGGAGGGGAAGGAAGGCTAAAGTTAGCTGTGTCAGCTAAGCTAACCGCATAACCACCAGCCAACAGCCCTATTAGATTACTTACGGCATGCCAGACTTTACTCTCGGGGACTGGACTAGGCCGGCCCTGTGCCAGAGTGTGTGTGTGTGTGTGTGTGTGTGTGTGTGTGTACATCTTTGTTGGAGTACGCCTGTACATGGATAAAGACACAGGAACACAGATACTTTGCATCAGTGTGCTTGCTCCCATCACTGACACAATCCCCCTCCCCCATGCAGAAGCAGGGCAACCCGATACAAGGCCACCAGGCCAGCCTTAATAACCCTTTACTTTCCAGTCTCTGGGGACACTGGTGGCGGCCCGAGCGACGAAGTGTGGAAAGAGAAGTTTCTTGGCAGATAAGAGGAGAGGGAGGGATCTTTACTGGATTTCTTTGGGGAAAATAACCAAGTTCAACTTATTTAGAACTGTCCTGCCAGGCTTTTAACCAAAACAAGGAAGAAAGAGCTCATTTCCCTGATTTTAGCTACACTCTATTGGCCCCCAGTGTCTTTTAGAATAGATTTGAAGGGCCTTTTGTTTTGTAAAGCTCTTAATGGTTTGGGACCGGCCTACATTGTAGACACTTTGGTATTTTCTAATCCATTACAAGCTCTCAGATCTTCTACTTTATATATATATATATATATATATATATATATATATATATATATATATATATATATATACAATCGACACAATTAAGCGCAATGCAATGCTCCAAAATTAATTCAAGTGTGGATATGCATGTTTTCTTGAAATGCTTCTACTGTTAGATAACACAATAAAGATATCTCATTACTTTACTAAACACAAAACAAACTGCGAAAGAGTCGGGGGGGGGGGGGGGGGGGGGAAGCAATGAGAGAATGGGGAGAAAAGCTGTCCTTGTTTTCATGTTGTTGTTTTTCAACACGTGAGCAGCGCACGATGTCTTAAGTCGCCGGGTGAGATTCTGCTGTACAGTAAAGCACCAAGTCATTCTGAAAAGGAGACCGCTCGGTTCAAACCGAGTCATGTGTGACCTTCCAGTCCTCCGGTCCACCTCCTGTGAGAATTGGCTCACGTTTCAACATTTTTGGGGACCCAATCTCCAGAGGGATATACAGAGCATTTCATAGGATTCAGGAGTAACAAATGACGTCTGAGAATAAACAAGAGAAAGAGAGAAGAGTCTGAGGAAGGTAGCAACAAGAGGACAGTGTGTGAGGCTACGGAGGGCAACAAGAGAATCAGGAAGCAACACTCCCTCCTGGTGTCAGCCCTGAAACACACACACACACACACACTCACCAAGGTGACAATGGCACACTCAGCGGTGAGCTGTGCGGCGCTGAACAGCGTCCTGACGAAGCGGTAGATCTGCTTCTGCTCAGGGTCGTGTTTTTCGTAATCAGGAGGAATTTCAGACTTCTGGAACAGAAGACAACAAATCCAAATGAAAACGACAGATTCTCTCTGTTCATCGGCATTTGATGAGATTGTTTACCGGCATGGGAACACAAGCTGCCGGCTCCATGTGTGGTTTGTCTCGCTGATGAGCTCCGACAGCTCTACAGTGTACACATAATGGAAATCTTCAGTTAAGGCCTTACCGAGAGCGGGTGCAGTTTCTCATTGAAAATGTCGACCAGCATTCTTCCGTTGACTTCCCTGGAATGACAAACAGATAAGGGAGAGCAATAAAAATAGTAATAAATATAAAATCCAGATGTCATTTCATCCTCTGGGATGTCAGATTGCCCGTTCAATAAGCCCTTGTGGGGCATTTATCCGCACTTCAAAGCGCAGAGCGTCACGGGATTCCTCCCAGTTATTGCTATGGAGACAAGGAAAAGGACGTCTCTGTCCTCCCCCCTCTACAAGGCCACAGTTTATTCCAGGAGGATGTCCCGCTCACTCAGGAGGAGGCAGCCATCAGACAGACTGTCCCGATATCGAAAGAGTTTGCCATTTCAACTTGAGCTTTGAGGGGCTTTTTGTTTTCTGTCAAGTTTTATTTTGGTCTGCTGTCCAGTGGTGCTGATATTTGATGCATGATTTTGAAAAGTAGAGATGAATGCAAGAACTAATAAAAGGATTATAAGGAAAACACTGTTCATACCTGTTTTTTATGTGGTAGTATATTGCGAGGGCTACGCTGTAAAGACGCAAAAAAAAAAAGCAATTAATTTTAAACTTAAAGCATGATAAGAGACAGAGATTAAACATTAGATTGTGAATTATTTCCTGTTAGGCAAAAACATTTGTTACCATTTGATGGTGTATTTGAGGTTGGGCTGACTGACGGTACTGTCGTCAAGGAATATGGTGGAGCATGAGCTGTACTTCCGTCTCACTGCGCCTGGATGATGCTGGAGTTCACACACAAACACACAAACACAAACCAAAGAGACACCTACATCAATCTCTATTCCAGTCCTACTCGGACCAGCCAAAGTAGGGCACCTGTAAGCCCACACACTAATTCTGTCTGTCATCTATCAGCGTGTCACATGGTTGCATGCAGGAAAGGCCATTCATCATGGTGGAGTGCATCTTCAGAGAGCACTTTTATTTTCTCCTGGCACATACTAAACCAGAGCTTTTTCAAGCCAATTGGATTATTCTGTTTTTGTGTGTGCTCAAAATCAAAACAATTATTTTCAAGATAAACACACTGATTCATCGCGGAAATATTACAGATTTGCTGAACTTGGGCCTAAAGGAGTGATGGACAAAAATGAACTACACCATATCGTGATGACGTTGTTGTTACTACATCTAAATAATGACATGGAAGTGCATCTTTCAGACACACACACACACACACACACACACAGTAATTAAAAGGGTCGGATCATTTTAAAGGGTCATTTTTGAGAACTTTACCTTGTTCTCCGAAATGTGTGTGAACTTGCAAGAAATACAAGACAGTAAAATCACCATTTGCACCATTATAATATCCACACATGAATGTATCATACACAGTGTATTGCATCTTACTTACATGGTTGATGTAAAGGCTCTTGCGTTTTTCTCGAACTGAAAGGGGAAAAGGAGAGAACCGGCGTATGAGTGCAGTACACAACCCTCACAGACAGGGAGCAGCATTTATCCAGGGTTCAGAAGTTCCCTATCACTATATCTTAAGAAAACATTGGAGGTAGGTACTTTTCCTTCTAATTATGCACCACTACATTAAACAAAGCATGGCAGTTTAAGCAAACCGCATTTTAAATATGAAAAGAAGAAGATTGTCTGTTTATTTTTCTCTCTGCTCAGACGGATGCTAATTCTGCTTAATGGCCTTGGTGATTTGTTAGTTTCATAGAGCTTACCTCGCTGAGTGCACGGAACAACGCACGCTCGCACAGATGTGTGTCGGGCGCTGGTGCAGTCGTGTACGTTTGCACATCTGTGTGTGTCTATAGGTGTATACGTGTGCGATGTAGGAGAACACACGAGATGGCAGAGAGCGAGCATCATGCACACAGTGATGTAGCGAGCTGTCTGGCGCTTCTCATTCCGGCACTGTCTGCCTCTCACCTTTCTGACACGCACACACACACACACACACACACACACACACACACACACGTGTTGTGTTTTTCTCCTCTGATGTGACTGTGTGCGCTGCTTCGTGTTTTAGTGAGGCAAACAATCCTGACCGCTGTGATTTCTGTATTGATTTCTAAAATGTCCCTTTTTGTTTTTTTTCTCTCCACACATCAACGCTGACACATTTAATAATAAAAGGTGTCAAATCTCAGATTCATACTCCCGGTGGAATCATTCACACATCCTCTGTAGAAGAGATGCATTAAGCGCCGTTGGTGTGCTCTTTTCAGCCCAATTCATACTGGTGCATTCTACAGACCTACAGACCAACATACACACACACACACACACACACACACACACAAGTGGAGGCGTGTCTGACAGAAAACCATACAGATCCAAGTACAACAAAACCAATAAAGCTTGAGACCACATGAAAAGTGAAGCCCAAAAACACACAGGGAGCATAGTGCTAGACGCCTACAGAGACCAGACGCATACATGCTTACCTCTCTTGTTGGGCACGGCAACTGAAAAAACACAAAGACCAAGTTGTCTCTGTGTCTCTGCATTGGTATTTATTCATTCATGTACAACGTGTTGTGAAAACAGGCCGGCAGACGTTCACACGGGCGCTTGATGAGGCTGATGAAAGATCCGATCGATATATACCAGCCTTCTGGCTACAAACCAGTGGTAGCGCAGGCAAACGGGACAAACCTGGACCTCTTATCGTCAAAGTGAAGAGAGATTATGGCCTAACTTCATCGCATTTCACTTGATTACGGTGCATTACTGTCAGTCTGAGGGGTCCAGGCTGCTACAGGATCAGTCTATCTCTGCCTGAGAGAGATGGTGAAAACCCCGCAGTGTGCCTCAGAAGATCCGACGCTGAGGCAGCTGCTATAAACATTTCCACTGGAGCCGTTATGTTGGATAAAAGGCTGTTGATCAACGGTACTTTTGTATGGCGTCCCATCTGAAATCCCAGCATCAATCAAACATCTTCCTTTGCCACAAAGCGGGCGGCCATTGTTTTTAAAAAAAAAATGATTCTTTGCAGGCTGCGTTCTGACTTAAATGTGCAATCTGCCGTGTGGATGGCGACACTGCTCTTTGAATGACTTGGTTTTTGAAGATCAATGGCAACTGATAACACACACACAGCCAACATGACTGGTCAAAAGGGGCCCTGAGGGAGTTAAGGGGAAGAGAGGTGATGTAAAGTGGCGAGGCAATGGCATAAAACAAAGATCTTTTGATGGAAATGAGTGTGTCTAATGCATTCTAGAGATGCCCATATTACTGTAGGCTCCATGATCTGCACTTGAAAGCTGTGTGAAGTTATATCCATGTATAATGTGTGATTGTATGATGTGCTCACTTATTTTGTAGTGGACGCACACGGTGGTCCTACACAGCTATCAGAATTGAATCAACCAAAAGTAAAAGCCATTCTTTCCAACTCTGTGGATGACACGACTAGAAAGAATCCTTTATATTGGTCCTGCCCTCATTGAAGAGTCAGAAAAAGCAGCACATCACACAACTTCCCCTTGCCTCACACTCCACTGGCCTCTTAAAAAAGGTCTTGTGTGTGCCGGATACAAGTAAAGAGATTTAACATGCAAGTTTTCAACGCGCCGCTCGCCAACAGTCCCTTCACATTTGTTTCCGGCCCTGCACTTCAGTGTGGACGTTTCAAAAGAAGCTCACAATGCTCACCGTCCGTCTGTGACTTGCTGAGAAAGATGGTGCTGGCCCGGGGATGATCTGAGGGATTGTACTCCATGGGCAGATCTAAAGAAAAAAGGGGGAAACAAAACATTCATATTCAAAGCATTCACATTTGATTTAAAGAGTTTGATTCCAAAGTGATTTGTCTATCATTAAAAAGATAAACGTATGGCACAAAACTAATTTCCCTTTGAGTCTGCATAGTGTTTGGTTAGTAACTGAGCGTTCTTAAGATTTCTTCTGACAAAACTATATTCAACAGGATCATCAGTATGCTAGGAATTGCAAGCCATGAACATGGGGCCGTGGTGTGTTTACCAAAAGGAAAAAAAGAGAATCCAGTTTGGAGGTTAGATGTGTGGGATGGGCTTCAGGGGTTAACCACCTCTTTTGGAACGGCCCAAACTGAATGGAAAAACAATCTGATGGCCGACAGTTTACCGTTTGAACGGCGGTTTGTAAATCGATGTGCTAAAGCACACCAGAAAGGTATGGATTCGCTTTAGATCGGTGTCTGGACACAACACGTACCACCGAGGAACAGCCACCAGACCAGACAGGAGCTGTCAATAGAAGGCGCAATGAATCACGAGAGTAAGATCTCGGAGTGTGTCAGCAGGTCTGTACCACATCGGTCCTCAGAGTCTTTTCTGACATACGAGAGCAAGTGGAAGAGAAATATATCCTTGGACCGATGTCCAAATAACGGAGTTAAACGTGAAAGAACGTGCAAATAAAATAGGACAACCACATTTTAGACTGAAATTCTGTATTCAATTGCATTTATTATTAATTTAAACATACATTGTATTTCACATTTCCCTGTGAAAGGTTATTTTTGGGGAGTTTTTCCTGATTCGATGTGAGGTCCTGGGACAGGGATGTCGTATGTATACAGATTGTAAAGCCCTCTGAGGATAATTTGTAATTTGTGATATTGGGCTATACAAAATAAACTGAATTGAATTGAATTGAACATTCTTTATTTGAAAAGTGGGAGATACATTTCCAGATTATAAGTGAATAAACGGCATAGACTAATTCATGATTAGTAAAGCGTTCCATTAGTTTGATCAGAAGGCGTTAGATGTCTTGTCACATGTTAAACATCTGACGGCTGCAGAGTGTGACTGCCTCTGGCTCTCTGGTGTTTACCAAAGTCAATGGGTGTTTTAGTGCTGCTCGAATGTGTTTCATTATTCATTATATGATCAATCGTTTAGCCTCTAAAATGTCAAATAACATAGTGAAAGATGCACAATGTCCTCATGTTTTATTTGTTTATAGACATTCTTGCAGCTACAGACACTGCTGCCTGGCAGAAGGCTGCTATGGAAAACCATTGAATATATGTATACATGGATACATATACATTTTTTGTTTGAGTTCTTTTCCTCAATTAACATGTGTTTATTGTTCAATTATAAACAATAGATTTGTGGCGAGTGAAACGGAGAACCCTGGTTGTTTGAACAGCTGATTGGTACTAGATCTCCACAGTTGCTTGAATTTTTTATGGTGAAGGGATTTAATATCCTGCTGTTGACATAAGGTTGTGATCATCATCATCATATACCGGTCTAGGTTAATCATTACCTAAGACTGTAATACTAACTCTGTAAGTCACAACATAAGCGAGGAAACTGAACTAAACGACTCTCTCACACACACACACACACACACACACACACACACACACACACACACGCACACACACGATGTGGGTCGGTGACCCCATCAGCGGCTTCCTGGTTTCTTGGATGATGTCAGTGAGACAGGAAGTGTCAGGAGGAAGGGACCAACACCCAGACAGACCAATAGAGAGAAAGAGAAAACAGATGCCAAGAGAAGCGGCGGGACGGAAGAAGAGTGACAAGCTAGTAATGAGGGCGAAAAAAGGGCCTGAAAATGAACTGATTGGAGTGATGATAAAAGGTAATAGAGAGATGAGAGGGGAAGAGTCGAGATGGGTATATGGAAAGGGAAAATAGAGAGGGATGAGAGGGGAAGATTGTCAGTATCAAACCTTGTGGAAAATGAACACGGTGGATGTAAAAACTGTAGTTTGGATCTAGCATTAAAAGCCACCACAGAGCATACCTCAGATCACAGCCTCTCTTGGTACACCGCAGGTTACACATGCAACCAAACGCCATTGTGTCCAAACTACTTTGAACTAATTTCCTTTTTGTGTTCGAGAACCACTTGAGGAGCCTCAAAGGAGAGACGCATGCACGCGCATGCACGCGCATGCACATGCACGCACGATGAAGGAGGAAGTGACACACGGTGCTGAATTAAAGATGGGTGTATGGGAAGAAGCAAAGAGCAATGAAGGAGAACTGAAGGTGGATTAAGGATGCACCTTCGCAGCGTGCACACTCCAATGTTAATCCGTTACAAATAACTTGAGCACAGATTTTTTGTTTTGCGAGAACGTTTATACTTTCACATAAATAATTTAGAGCCTAAAGCCGTTTTGTTTTTATCTAGTGGGAATGTCACATTTTGAACACAGGAAGCTGCCTGTGGGGGAGAGACGGGGAGTGTCCTTCTAAATGGCTGTCGCTGTGTCAGTGACCTTTGGTGTGGTTCCACCCTGACCAGTTTTCTCCAACCTGGGGGAGACGAAAGCACCCAACTTCCTGCGTTTCAGGAAGCGGGGGGGGGGGGGGGGGGAGAATTAAGTAGGGGGTGACGGTTGCACATTGTTCTGAACAAAGAGTAGAGGGAATGTGTCAGTGTGTGGATTTAAGCCAAATGTGGTAGCACTTTTTATGCAGAAAACACACAACCACGCCGAAGTAAAGATGGAAGCCGAAGCCGAAAGAAGACAGCCACTAAAGTAGCCCCTCTTCCCATAGCTCTCCATTCCAGTTGGTAGTGAGGAATAATGCTCCACAGTGTTGTTAGCTAGGCTGTCTTTGTCGACCTTTTTAAAAGGCAAATTATTCAACGTGGGTTTCGGTGGATCCCATTGCACAACCTCTCTTCAAAACAGCATCACCTTTTGTTTTTATCTTCTTCAAACTTCAGACTGGAGTGCAGAAACACACTTGAGCTTGCGCAGTCGCGCGCGAGGTATAACTTCCGCTGTCGCCTGTGGTCGGCATGTTTGCAAATCAACTTTTAGGTATTTTTTTTGCATCGATGTGAAGACGTACTTCGATTTTTTTTAGGTATGCATTTTGACAGATTAACCAAAAACACCATCTAATCATTTTATCAATAAACAGGGTCTTGGTTGATTTTTCCTAACACTTTTATTACAATTTCACAAATAAAATAACCTGTAACATGTAATGCTTTGTCCATACTGCCCATTCATAATAAAAGGGTTTACTTTCATTAATATATTTGATAATTTTCCACACATAGTGCATGATAGTGCAATTATATCAGTGCAACTTTAAAAGTAATTATGTTTTTATGACATGTAGGCAATATTGCTCAAATTGTTGCACAACACTACCAGTAATAAACAACTATTTACATTCTTTGGTCAAGACTAGCTAGCTCAACTGTCAACTGCTTACGAGCTTTCGACTAAATCATTGATCAGTCTCTGCTCCAGGAGAAAATGAAGATTGAGTTGGTTGAATTAATTTGTCCGCCTCTGTAGCATTATATGTAGCAGCCACACTTGCGTCTCAGAAATCTGTCCAATCCAGGTTGGGTAGATCACAGTTGCCACCGGTGCCTCATTTTGAACCAAGCAAGCCCTGCGACGTGCACCTCAACCAGCCACACCCACCTACAAGGACGAGAGGAAACCGATGCCTCTTTATACCGCCGTTGGTTACATTGTGAACAGGATTATGTGTAATATTGTGGTGAGCTGTTGGCCCTCTGTCTGCCTGTCATGAGGGTGTCTTCGGGTCGCAACATCAGCCCAGGCATGAAGGCCCTTTGCTGTTTTTTTCAGCTGCTTTGCTAAGGTGCCAGCCTGAGGGGATCCAGATGGCCCAGCCCGGCTGTCAGCAGCCTGCTATCAAACAATACGCCCACACGGTCAAGATAAGCAGCGCGCCGCACATCTTGTAATGGGGTGTTTGAGAAGATGTAGCTTCTTTTACTGAATGAGTTTTCTTGTGTCATTGTAATCTAAGGAAAGTAAAGTCAAGCTGTCCTTCGAAAAGCAGCATAACAATAACAACGTATATCAAAAGCGAGGGCCACAGTTGTCGTTATTGTGCAGATGTACCGTTAAACAATTGAAGCTCTTCTCCGTTTGATAACTGTATCGCTTTCTGTCTCTGTCACACCTTGGATCTCACCCCTCTTCTGGTGTAAAACAGCTTCTAGAGCAGCAAAGCACACCGTTTTCATCCAGTACTTATGACACTGGGAGTTGGCCCTGATAACACTACTGGTGTGTGTGTGTCTTGTAATGTGAGAAAGAAGGTCAGTAACGCATCAAGAGGACAGGAAGCACGGGTGTTAACTGAGCATGCTCAGCGGGCATTGTTACCGAGTCAGGTACAGGCTGGGACCGTGAGGCCGAGAGCAGAACTTGACCCTGTGTGGCGCCAACACACTGAAAGCATCTGGCGGGCGCCTTTCCGAAGCACACCTATTGATTTCAATGGCCGACCGCGCACCAAAAAGCATCGAGAGTTTGTCACCGACGCCTCCACTCGGTCCTTGGATCGATCTTTGGGAGCGTCAAATGGATTTTTGTTTCCCCCATAGGAGGATCGTTTATCAAATGAATAAATAATTAATCAATACTAATACTTGTATTGGGTCCAACAAACTCAGTGATATGTCTTCCATGTAAAGGATCACCTGACGCCAATTTTCCATGAGTTAAACCTTCATTCATATCTATATAAATAATTTAAAAAAAGGTACGTTTTAAGGGTTGTCTGCAGTACACAGCAATGTTGCCTGATTATTGAAGTTATCCTAAAATACTGCTGTTTGTGTGGTGTTGGCATTTCAAGAGCACCAACTGCCGTGCACCAATGAGTTTTGGCCCTTTTTAAAGTGGTTCTCACCTCCGGATAACAAAGCTGTTGGCACCTCTGGGAAAGTTTGCTATCTGTGTTACGGCATTCACCGATGTACCACTTAACGATACAGCCGCTGGGTCATTTGAACCGTGTGCGCGATAAGAGCCAGAATTGAAGCCGCACTGATAAGATTTCTTTATGTAGCAAAACCACTTAATAGCAATATCAAATCTGCTCACATTCCAGAGGTTATAGTCACAGAAATTGTTTCTGGATGAAAAGATAAATCAAGTACCACCTCTATCCCTGCCACTGCACACATCATTCGCTAGAGTCATTTGCTGAACTCTGAACGGACAAAATTCCAGTTTCAACAACTCAAAAGAGAGGCAGGGTTAGAGGTCGCTGGAGACGAATTAAGTAAGATACCAAGTGAGAAAGATTAATGCTTAATGACTCACCCTCCTTTTAGCTATCACACACACACACAACTGTACACACACACACACACACACACACACAAACACACACACACACACACACACACACACACACACACACACACACACACACACACACACACACACACACACACACACACACACACACACACACACACACACACACGCACACACAGCAGCATCCCAGCTCTCCCCAACTGCTTGAACCCCCCCTGAGTTTCGAATTATTGATCGACAACATCCACCAATCCCATTGCAGCGTTGCTGACTCATCGGGTGGGAAAGAACCAAGCGTTTATCAAGGAAAAGCCAACAGGGACAAGAGGATGGAGGGGGAATGATTCGGGGAAATTTCACTTCAACTACACAGAAAACATATTCCCTTTCTGATGACTTCAGCAGAATTCAATCACAGAATCACATGAAACAGAAATTAAAGGCTTTGTTTTTGTTTCTCTGTATTTCCACATTCTCACAGAAATGTGAAGGAAAACTGAGTGGAAAATGTCCATGCTACAGGAAAAGTCATACATTATTCATCATTATATTACAAATAATAATAAAAGAATATCTGTGCCCTCTCCCACTGTCCCATATATACAAGCCCACATATACTATATGTCCATTTAAGGTCAAAGTACTATGTAAGCCAGACACACTCCTACACAGCCATGTCCTACTCTGACAGGGGGGGACATCCCCGACTCACAGGACCTTGTAAGGAGATACAATAAAGTCCAGAGCACCACATTAAAGCATCCAACCAGCACAAAAGTCCGACAATCCATCACAGGGACTTGTCACGGCGACTTTCCCTGGCAGCGCACCTGGCTATGTATACTGATGTGGAGCTCCACCATTGATTACTTTTACACTTGACGGATGGCTGTAATTAGGTGATGGGAGAGTGAAACAGCTCAGGGCAGGGAAGAGGAGTACGGGTGAGGACAGGCTTTCCCATAGAAAGAATAAATTAAAAAAACATTGAAATTCTGTAAACAGAACATATACAAAGATTTGTTTTTAGTTGGAAACCTCTGTCAATAAAACATGCTGGAACGCTATGTTGAAGAAGGGGGGTGGGGGGCTAAAGAAGATGTTGCAAGGACATTATTGACGACGTTCACAAATTGTTATCGACATTTCATTAAGTGAGGCCAGCAGTAGCTCATATATTTGTTTTCCAGGCACTTAAGTCTAACCGTCTAGTTCAACGTAATGGCATTGCAGCATCCGCTATTACGCTCCCATCAACAGACTATAAGAAACTTAAACGTGGACTCTGCTGTTTTCTCTCCTCTCAAATCGGCCTCCACTCGCAGGTCAGGTACGCCTGTACTTTTGGTGTTCCGAGCATCCAGAGTCTGGTGTTTTCCAGAAAAGAAGAAGAAGAAAAAAAAAGAAAAAAGCCCTTTGTGCTTTCTTCAGCAGAAATGCAGAAATAGACACGGCGTGTTAGCGTGAGTAGAGCCGAGCACGGCGGGCGAAGACACAAATGGAAACGGAGCCACAGACAGCAAACTTGGTGATGAAATGCTGTTTAATTAACAAGTCCTTTACTTGGAACATTACCCCAAAGGTGCATGATCATGAAGGTGCAAGTCACACGTCGCTCTGATGAAGTCTGACTTTTCTCTTGCATCTGCTGTTCATCTGATGAGAGCTGGTATCAGGGCTACATCTATAAATCTTTTTTTTCCATTAATCTGCTGATTATTTAGTTGATTCATCCTTTTGCCTATAAAGAAAAGTCTTAAGTGACATCTTCCAATATCCTGTTTTGTCTGACCAACGATACCAAATTCAAAGATATTGGGTTTACCGTCATGTTTGACAAAGACGAGTATCAAATCCTCATGTTTGAGAACCTGGACACAACAAATGTTCATCATTTTGGCTTAGAATCGAATAAACCGATAAGCTAGTTATCAAAATAGTTGGCATTTAATTGTCTGTCGATCGCCAAATCCGTTAACTGAGTTAATGTTACAGCTCTAATTGTTTCACAACACACACACCAGTTAGGGGTTGGAGAGTCCACAGGGAGAGGACTCATTTACTCTGCACCCAGCTGAGAGTCAGAAACCCACCATTTCTCCCTCCTGTCCTGTCCCTGCATCCTCTGCTCGCTGTAACTAGGCAACGCGGGCATGAAACGATTCAGATGGTGGAGGCAGGTCCATCAAAGGCAAAGACGGACATCTCTCTCTCTCTCTCTCTCTCGTCCGCCTCTCCCTGTGCTCATACAGTACAGCCAGACGGTACTAATTGCTGCCGAGTCGTATTGAGCGTGCTGACGCAATGACACCGTACTACACAAAGCACTAGTGCAGGGTCCATTGCATTACCTTATTACACTACATAACCACGACCACACATTGTCTTGCAACTAGCAGAGACAGGAAAGTCATCGTTTCAAAGAGAGCAAATAACAAAGACAAACCAGGCAGCTCAGAGCTGTTTGCACTAGGGCAACTTTCAGAACTTTTACAAAGAAAGCGAAGAGCTGAAAGAGCTCCGCTGCACTGCTCTGAGGTCAGGGACAGGAGCAGAAGAAGAACAAAACAACCAAGCATTGCTCAGCTATGTCGAGGAATGTAGAATGTAGTTTTCTGACAATATGAACATTTTATGCCACAATTATCATGGCTAAAATACTTGCAATCCTGGTAATCGTCAAGAAATGGTTAAAACTCCTAAATGTTCTTATTTCGTCACAGATGGGACACGCACCTTTTTAATTAGTGAGCATCCTTTTCAGTGGAAAACCAACAAACGATCATAAATCATGAGGTCCGCCAGCTTAAATAGAACATACCTGAAGAAATGGTTACGTGTGTTCTTGTTCAGGGCCGGCTGTGTGTAGCTGCAGCACGTAGCAGTAGCAGTAGTGGGAAGTAGCCAATCACGTTGCATTAAATCAAAGAACGCTTGCGGCGAATGGCTGCTAGCAAAAGCAGTAATTATATTCTAGATCCTACATGTAGCCAGATCAGCGTCGGAAAATACACGAGGGCAAGGGGCAAAAATGCCCCTAAGAAATATCATTTTGCCCCTGATATCACTAGGAGAGGGGCAAAAAATGCCCCCATAATTTCCTCTAATAATTATGATAATTTAATGAACTTGTCAAAAACATCGTAGCCCCTGACCAGTTGCATATCATGTTTTGGATTTTCGCCTCGATGTTGCGATTAGTTGAGACTGCAGTTGACTGGGGGTTACATGTTTAGATTAAGTCCCTTATCACATGTAACATACTATTGTTGTTTTTGTTTGTTCGATCTCAACACAGTGGAACACCTCATGATGATCTCACTGGAGGGACCAGAAGAAGAAGATGCAGCATGTGTAGAATCTGCTGTGAGAAGAAAGCCAGGCGGCCTCACATAAAACCCTCTGAGCAAGGCAGCAGGTCAGACTTCTCCAATGGCTGACAGTGACACAGATGACGATAATGAACTGGTGCTCTTTTACAAATAAGCCACTCATATGTATATGTACATATTTATTATTTGCCTACACTGTACATATAATTTAATATTTGTTTTCATTTTCTGAAAAATTTAATTAATCTATGTATAGCCCTTTTATTACTTTTTTAAAAATAGTTATGTATGTTATAATATATCAAACATGTACAATTGTTAATAGTTGTATAAAAAATTTTATAACAATAAATAACCACAAAGAAATAAGAATAACATTTAATATGATTGTCTGATTTCTGTGTTAAAAAAAATCTAAGAAAACACTTTGAATCTTTAGACTACTGCCTAATAGTCTTCTTATTGTCATTTGATGACAGTTGCTCATATACTGTAAGCCTAAATAAGTATATTTATTATTTTGAACAAAGGTTAAATGTTATTTCACAAGTTTCAACATTTTTTTATAAATGCCCCTGGATTTCAGTCAGTGGGGGGCAAAAATTGCCCCCGAAATTTGTTTTAAATTTCCTACCCTGAGCCAGATACCCATGCACCAGGGACCTACGCTTGCTAATCACTTCTTCTTTTACTTTGGCCTTTAAAATAACATTATGCAGTAGTCATTTACATGGCAATCACGTTTTGCTGGAGAGTATTAGCATATATTTAAACTCCATTCCTGATTCCTGGGGTAAGAGGAAATGTAAGGTAAAGGTAAAGAAATATGCAAATTTCAATATAACAGACATGCAATAGTTCTCTCTCTCTCTCGCTCTCATATTTTTGTGACCTCTGCAAATAGCAAAGAAAGGAACGGCGGGCAAAGGGAACGCAGGAAGAAGAGCATCAGAGGTTAAGTCCAGTATGGAGGACTCTGCTGCTGACGATGAATCCTCTGACTCCAGGGCTAAATCCAGTAAGGGGTCAAGAGGGTACAGTGTGAACAGGATAAAGATGTTTCTCCAGAGAACTAAGAATATGAAGGGAGTGAAGATAGAGGACCACTTCTCTGATAAGGAGAAGCTCTCTACCTCTGCTCGGCTCCACATGGCCAGATGGACGGGAAAAAACTGACGGAGGACGAGGTCGAGATGCTGCAGGAGTATGAAAGAGGAGAGGAAGCTCCCGATTCTGCAGATCCTTTTCCGGATCTAGGATGCATTCCAAAGCTGAATGGGGTCTCAGAAACAGAGCGCAAACTCTTGGACACAAAATGTGTAAAAGTGCTCAACAAAAACAAACTGGACCAGTGAGCCGACGATTTGTGTGTTTTTGGTTTTCTTTGTTTGTTGATTTGTTTAAGTTTGACATGAATACGATGTTCTGTTCGTTCATATTGTATAAAGTAAAATGGAGGTAAATAAAAATCAATTCTCTCTCCCTCTGAGGTTCAGCCGGTGTCAAGCTGTGGAAAGAGCCGAGGATGACAGGAAGGCCATCTGTGCCAAGCTCTGTCATACTTCGTCTGTGTTGACATTTCCACACAACACATGCGTGCAGGCCAATGTTGGCATGCACACACAGTAGATAGTTGGGTAGCTGACTGTCAACATGCACAATAAGTGTTCTGGGATAGGCTCCTAGATGTTTTCTTCTTACTGGAATACTCCGACAATAATATGATCTATAATTTGATTTGTAGCTATCGACCTCTCCATAGTTTGGTGACTTAAAGGAATTTCCCTGCACCGTAATCACACTGCAGCAAACCACTGCACTATTCCCCCACTATATCAGACTTGATCTATTCGAACACAAGTTGTTTTCTATTGGAGAGAGCATCATATCACAGGAAAGTCACATGAAAGCTCACATGTAAATTCAAAGCTGGCATGAACAAGGAAAGGTTTTCCATTTGAAAAATAATTCTCGCCAGTATGCGTTCGAGCCATTAGACCGAAGAAGAAGAAAACTCATAATACTGATGTTAGGGAATGTACGCCCGTGTAATGATAGCAAAAAAATAATTTTCAGTTATATGTCCACAGTACAAAAAATAATATTATGATTTAATGTGAGATAAAAAATTAAATAAAAGGGCTGCAGGCCTACTGTGTTGCTTTGCAGGGGGGCTCCCCCGCTCATCAATTTACCCCATGAATCGCAATTTACTGGGAAAGCAAAGAGCCGGAGGTCATTTTTCGAGGGAACATTCTGCATGCTGCTTCATCCACACACTGCAGTGTATTCAAGCAAGTCCAACAGCAGCTGTTGTAGGGCTGATGTAATGTCATGAGAATGGATGTGTGACTCTGTGCAGCACGGCACTGTGGATCTGGAATAACAGCAGCAAAGAAGTTCCTTTTTTTGAAGTCAGGGTTAAATAACTCATTTCATCCAGAATTTATTTGGAGACACGCAATATATTCTGAAACTAGACATTACTATACACTACCCACTGCTTTTTTAAAGAAATGGATCATTATCAACTGTAAACAAGTGTGTTTATTCTGATAAACTTCAGCATCATTGTGATCCCACCAGTATACCACTGGTCTTATAATACTAAGCCCAATACAAAGTATGCTCTGTTCTGGCTCCACTGGAGCCCTTTCGAGGTTAAGTGCCTTGCTCAAGGAGTTTTTGACATTGGATAATGAGGCATGTAAATAAAAAATATGCTGTTAATTATTGTCTGTTTCAGGCACAAACAAGTCAGAAACACTCCATCTGTCACTTGAGAAGTTGGATTTTGGGGAGCGCGCCCCAAACAATTAGGGTGGAGACTCGGATCTGAGAGGCCATTGGCATTACCACGGTTTACTGCGCAGCTGTCTCGCAAAAGCTTAACATTTTGAAAGCATACAACCAAAGAAAAAGCATTCAAGCTTGACATTTTTTCAAGCTCCCTTTAGTCTCATGGAAGCACCAGTTTGGCCTTCCTACACACGTATTAATAGCTCTGTGTGGACAGGTCTTATGGTGCCCTTCTCTATGTTGACATTCCACATCCAGCCATATCTGTTCTTTCTATTGGCGAGGGATGACTTTATTTGGACCCTGAGGTTTTATCTTTTTGGCTTTACAAATACTGCCACGAAAGAAGCACAGATAATATACCGTCCATCTTCAAAATGACAGTTTTATCAATTTGCAGGGACAAAATGTCCTTTTCAAAGTGCCTTTGTAAAATCCTGCAAAGGACCTTTCATTTTTCTTTGTCCTATTCTTAGAAATAAGCGCAATGCAAAACCAACAACAGCGAGAGGAAAAAAAAGTGTCACACAATGGTAGCATTATTCTGTAAATATAGACCGTCAACTGTGAATAACTAACTCCAGTATCAACTCCATCCCGCTTTAATCCCCTCTACGTACACTCCCAACCCTGTGATCTAACCCCCGATAGCGTGTAAGAGGTTGGATAGGTATTACGACTCAATGGCATTGAAAATTAATGGATGTCTTTCTTCTTTTAATGGGTGTTTCTGATCAGTGATCCAGAGGCTGTTCTGCTCTCCACCAGAACAGGCAGAAGACCAATGTTATGTCAATTTCTCAGGAGACGACGGCGAGGAACGCGTGAGCAGGTAATTTGCGAGCGGCAGATGCATCTTCCCCACTCAAAGTCCGGCCCAACCAGACATCAGAATGAGATCGTCACAGGCAATTGGGTTTTCATTAACAGTCTATAAATCTCTGTTCATTTGTTTTTGGAATGGAAACTGCTCCCCGTGAAACGATGTGTTACTCCTCTCGGAAAGAATTTGCCGGCTTTCCGTCAGAATCAAAAAGGGGATGAATTGGGTTTTATCAGGCAATGATCTAATGAAGCTTAGGTCGACATGATTCAGAATCTCGCCACCACTTTAAACTCTTTTTTTTTTAAATATTTAATGCAGCTACAAAGCATAAGAGTAAAAAGGGCCTGCTGGTTGTGAGGCGAGGCTTGCCCTTTGTCTTCTGGGGTAGAAATGAACCGCTTTTGACGACATATCACCAACAGAAATGATCCATTCTCGGGACAAAACCATGAATCGAGAGAATACTCGTGGCATAGTCAGTGGTATAACGTGTTTGTACTAAGACTCTTACCAATAAAGAATAAAATAAATAACATGTCAATAACTGAAATGTCACTATCACATCATTACTGAGTGAATAGAAGGTACTTTGACACATGTGACACCTGCATGCCCTCACCAAGGCTCTGCATCTTTAAATACTTTCTATTCAGACACATTCATAATCCTATCACCAACTATTTAAGAGGAAAGATCCTAGCTCACCTTGATTGCTCCATGTAGGGATGCAACTAACAATTAACTTCATTGTTGAAAAATCTGGCCATTATGTTTTTGATTAACCATTAGTTTTTTTGAGTAAATGGTAAAAAACACAATTATTATTGACGACAATTTCCTGGAGCCCATGGTGACTTATAAGGACTACTTCAGTTTCACAGTGCAAAACCTAAAAATGTACTATTTCATACATGACAGAGAAGAGCAGCAAATCCTCTGTCGAATGGCTGGCCTTTTTGTCTGAAGATTAATTTTCTGACCACTGATTTGTTTAATATGCCAACGTTCCCTGAAGCCGTATGTGTACTTTCATCCTAATTTACAATGGCTTCTATTTTCTAAAATGCTTTTGTTACAACCGACTTCCCGATTTAAAAAAACATCCCACCTCTGTTGTTGTTTTTTTCTATCCTGACTTGCATTAATATAACAGACATTCTGTAAAATATTTTTTCAAAATACCAATTATTAAGATTTTAATTTGCAATGTCAGGAAAAAATAGAATTGATTAATAAAATCATACTTCCCATGTCTTAGCTTTTTTAGGCCTTTTAGAAAGATTGATTTAACCAACTGATCGAGAGTATGCATGAAGTTGCTGTTGTCTGTATCGGCGGAGAGGTTATCGTGAATGTTATGGTGCCCGCATTGGTGACACCATGTTGAAAAGAAACCCAAACAGTTATTTCTGCCTCCTTTATGGTTGATTTGTCCCAGAAAAAGAACTGTGTCAACATGTGGCTATACAGAGAATGTGACTTTGACTCTGACACCAAACTGTGACATATGCTGCCCTGTTTTCAGACAGCTCATCAAACTGTGGTCAGCAGCATCCTGAAAAGAGCTGGCTGTCTTGATTTAGTGGCTCTTTAATCATTTCAATGCTTGGACATTTCGAACCAGCAAATGAGGAACATGACGAAATGTTGCCAAAGTTTCCACCATCCGCTCTACTGTTTAGCCCGCTTAATGCTTCATATATTAATGATGTCCCCCTAAAACTGTTAAAGCTGGTCAGTGAATTGAGAAAATGATCAACTGATTAATCGATAAAGAAAACAATCGTTAGTTGCCCTAGTTTACATTGCGTTTCACCTCAGCAACAATCCAAACGGAATGGGATCAGACCGCGTTATTCTAGGTCAACTCGTCTGGAAGTCATAGTTAGGAGATTCCCCAGGCTCACCAACCAGGCATGAATAATCCATGTGCAGATTTCAATTAGCCTGCAAGCAAGACGCATCAATATGTGTGTGTGTGTGTGTGTGTGTGCTCCAGAAATAACTAACTTTAACACTGATGAGACAGAGACGAATGCCGGGCCCAGGGCCATCGCTCATTTACAGATGTCTACTTTAAGTAAAACCTAAGCAGGGTGAGATATCCATCTGTTTCATATTCGGTCTCGCTTTCCACTCTCTCTCTTATTTCTGAGACATCATAAGTGGCCTCGGTTTACCTTTACAAAGAGCGACTGTGCAGCAATCCAGCATTGCAACGTTCTCTGATCAAATTAAATCTAAAATTAGCCCCGCTGTCCGTGTGTGTGGAGGGTCTGGAAAGAGTGTCTCTCGCACTCTTCTTCGCGCTGCAGACGGTGAACCTAGTTAGGTTGAGCACATGTCGATGGCAATCTGTAGTCTTCATATCTGATCATCCTTTCCCCCATAATGATCTCCTGTTATTCTTCCGGTTATCTTTATCTAGCTCGGAAAGAGGCTGCTGCTGGCTCACTTGTTTCAAAAATGTTATTAACATTTTTTTAAAGGAAATCGCTCCCCTGAAACTGTGATTATAATAAAAAACATTTAGATATGAATTCAATTATGAATCAATTATCAATCCCTATTGCAGGATTTGTATTGTTTAAAAAGGTTTGGATGAAAGTTTTAAAACATATTTCACGCTGGTGTGAAGCCAAGCTTATAAAAACCTTTGTACCAAAGCACTGCTGCTAACACCCAATATCCAAAAAGCCTTTTATAGACTTTATAAAGCACGTCTTTATTTAACTCCCTATGCATTTTTCATATCAAAATGCATTTGGTCTGGAGAGCATCTCGGTGACCACACAAGCCACCAGTCAAACAGCGCTAGCTGGAGAGCAGTGGGCATTTTCACAAGTGGTTTCCTCCCCTAGGGAATCAATGACTTACGCTTTGTGTTGATAGTAACCATAAAACTTAACCATCCTTCAGGCCGCTATATATGTGCTCGTCAACGTGTCCTCATCGCAGTCAAACAGGAGCGATGGGCTTGACCCTGAGAGACCTGCATTCGCATGGTACAGCATGTATGTCCTAAGAAGCAGATATATACAACACGTGCTGTGAAGAACAACATATAAAGCATGACAGGCTGAATGCAAAAAAAGGTGTAAATCAGCTCTCGTGGTAAAGCGTGAATCTCCAGCCTCTTTACATCTGACTGGTGCGTACACTTGAGAGCGCACCGGGTCGTTAGAGAGAGCAACCGATCGGGCCAATCAGCTGTGAAAAGGGTTCCATCTGAATAACCCTTTCGCACTCGTGAGGATGGAAGGGTGTGAGCCTGTGGCGTCACCACTGTCAGCAGTTCCCATGACTGATTATTGTTTGGGTTATTTTTTTTTAATCATATGCTCAACGGGAGCACACACACACACACACACACACAAATGAAAATCTGAGTTAAAATCTAACTTAGAATTTATCACAACACAAGAAAAAAAACAACCTTTGCCAACTATTTATTTACTCTTTCAAAGGACAGATAGCAAATCTCCCTGCATCGCACAGCTTCCTTGAAAATTTCCATTATTTACTGTTTCGCAAAGTCCTCAAGATTATATGACCTACACAGTATGTGATTTTCAAGTGCCTTCACTTGCTATGGAGCGTTATTCCTCCAGAGGACGGGCACAGGCGTCTTCTGGCTGTGGAAAGCCATTAGAGATACAGTGACAAGGTCATGGGGTCATTACCTAAAGACTTGTGTAAATAGCTTAAACAGGCTATCCCCGCCTCCTCCTCCGATTGTCGCATTTACTCTAAGAGTGGTCATTTCGACCTCATGATATTTGGATGAGGTCCGCATCTCCCTGGCACAAGTAGCTTCTAACCACTGTAGGGCTGCCATAAATAACTATTTTCAGTCATCATCGATAATAGTTGATTGATTGTTTCTTCTTCTTCGGCTGATCATTTTAAAAACTACTAACACGTGCTGGTTCAAGCTTCTCAGATGTAAAGATGTACTGCTTTTACTTGTATTGTATCATTGTAAACTGAATATATTTAAGACTGTTGGTCGGACAACACAAGACATCTGAGGATACTTTTTTACATTCATAGACCAACCGATTAATCAAAGGCATCGTTCCAACTCTGAATGATTGAAAGAATAAGCTTATGGACACAAGCAATCAAACTTGAGTTTCCATTGTGACTGGTTTCCCCCGTGAACAAGCTCAGAGCAGAACTGCTGTCGCTTCTTCGGATGGAAAGATGAAGGCTACGGTGATTCAGACATCGGAGGATGCCCCCGGAGCCTCCCTGGGAAAGGTATTTCTAGGCACGTCCAACTAAGAGGACACCCCTGTGTAGACCTGGTCCATCGTACGGCCTGGGAATGAGTTAGGAAGTAGCCTAACTGCGAAGGATGGCTCAGCTGCTTTGCCGTCACGCAGCAGAGAATGGATGATATGGGTAACATTATCTTTCTGTAGCTGTGTATACATAATGCCAAGTGGCATTTGGCCTAGTTTGTTTGTGTGGGTCAATGATACACAATTAGACACATTTTATGAGCACCGATATGTGATGGCTGCGTCATTTCCCATTCAGAGCCCCCTGTAGGAAGTGAACTGACACCCTGCCGTGAACACTGCCCATCATGATCACATCGCCTCTCACTGGAGCACACATTCACACTAGCCCTTCAAAAGACACGCACACACACACACACACACACACACACACACACACACACAGAGATGACTAAGCTCGGGGGCTCAGGACACCAAATAACAAGGCAGCACCAAGCTGACAGCGATCTAAGTCAATGTGTAATAAGGATGTCATAGTGAAACTAATACGAAAAGACTCTCTAATAGTACTGTTTCCCCAGCTAAAGTGCCTTGACCTTTAGCATCCCAGTTTGGAAACCACTGCCATGTGTTACAACAAGCTGGAAGCCCCAAGAGAAGGAAGTCTACAGTGTTGTAGTTAGTGGTGTCATGGGGGTGGGTGAGTCCTTTGCACATATGTTGCAAGCAGTCGTTAACAGCGTACGTCTTTTAAAAGGTAGAGCGAATCACCGCAACAACACTACCAATGATCATAATAGCAATAATATACCTAACAGTAATAGGTGTGTGACATTTTATTTCTTCTTTGACATGTTATTCAGACGCGACAGTAAATATTGGGGGGATTGGGGGGTAGCTGCATCTCCATCTTACCGTCTAGATTTTCTCTGTCGCTGATGTGCTGGAGGTTGCAGCCCGTGTCCTCCCGGCTGAGCTCCGGCTCAGGCCGGTAGGGCTCGAGCCTGGAGTGGTTGTTCCTCCTGTGTTTGGGGCTCGAAGACACGCAGCAAGAGGTTGTATTCCCCATGGTGTGAACAGGTTTCGGTTATAGTCCAACCCCCCCCCCCCACCCACCCACCCCTCAGCTGTATCTCCAGCCTTCTCCTGGCCGTGCTGATAACGCTACTACGAGAGAGACAAGAGACAGACAGAAATAGAGGGAGAACAACAGAGCGGTAAGGCGGAGAGCCAGACTACAAACCCCGGTATCCGTTGGCGCTACACGCCCTTCCCCCGAGTCCACAGCAGGCTGCGCTGAGCCGGTGAAGTTCGGTCATTTAAAAGGCTGATAAAACGCCACGGTAGGCTAATAAAGCGGAGGAGTAGCCCGACGTCCCAACGTCCAGGGCGAGGGCAGATAGTGCCTCTATTTCACAGCCGTCCACTCCCTCGCCTCGTAATTTCCGTCCGAGCGTCCAGTTATCTCTGCAAACGCATTTTAAAACACTATTTCTTCATGACGTCTCGTTGGGGAGGGGGGGGGATATTTTAGCTCTCAGCGCTACATTGTTGCCGATGTACTGTAGACTGCTACTGCTGCTGCTACATCCGCTGCTGTGTGGCTTTCAGGTGCTCCCCGTAAAGTCGAATTTTCGATACTAGGAATAAGAAATGGTTTCGCACTTGTAAATGCATAAAGTAAACCTATAGCCCAGTCGTTTTTAATCCACGGAAGCCCGAGAGAAAACCATAATAACCAAACAGAAAAAGAAATCTAGGAAACAACCACCTCGTTTGATATCCTAGGTGTTTTATGATCTGGTGGCATTGTTTGTCCTTTGCATATATTTTCAAAGAGCAACGCACAATAGTAGGATTCTTTTTTTAAACAGTTACTCACTCTGTATTCCTGCTGTTTGTTGTTTGTACCAAGTCGTGGGAGAAGGGTCGTCGGCGACATGTATACAAATAGAGAGCGCAATATCCGGTAGCACATAAACACACCTTAAAAAAACTACAGTATTACTGCTATGAGAAACTGTTCCGGTTCAAGTGGGTGGTTACACTGTAATAGATGGACAATTGTGAGGCTCTTTGAAGAAAGGCCTACAATTAAGTAATACATATATCAATATCAATATAGATTATAATAGACAAAATAATGTTCTTAAATGGATTCAGGTCCGTAAATGATTCCTTCCATTCCACTACTATTTATCTTCAGGCAGTAACCTATAATTAGATTAATAATCAGATTTATTGGCCATGTTTCCGTTGCTCTCAGGATACATACACATAAATGGACAGATAAACAAGGACAACAAAGTAGAACAAAGGTAAGCATAAACGTTGACCTACTACACGCACACACACACTCACCCACTCACATATATATATATATATATATATATATATACTTATATATATATATATATATATATATATATATATATATATATATATATATATATATATAAGTGCAATCATGCAGAGTGCAAGGATGCTTGAATAAATATAGAAAGATTGTCACAGGATACTTAATGTGTCTATAACATTTAGTTTTTTAATAACAGTAAACAAAGAATGGGCTACCGAGCAAAACATGTGAGCGAACGCTCGTGCTGTATATCCCTGGCTTACGACATGTCATGGACCCAAACATGGACATCTGTCATTTCTTTCTTACTCATATTTGTGAGTGCCAGTTAATTACAGAATCTTGACTCATAACGGACAAATCCACAGAGGCTTTGCTTTCTTTGCTGCTCATACCAAACCTATCTGCAGGTTTAAGCGAGATTAGTGGAGGTCAACAGAGTGAGCTCCCGAGGAATAGCCTAATCCTTTGAGATGGTATCCATGACAGGCAAGACAATATGGACAGGTGATAGCGTTGAAGAATGTATGGCTATTGATTGGCTTTTAAAAAAAAAAGATGATCAGGCGTGGTGCTGCAGTGCAGCCTGCTGGTACTGCACATGCATTGCATTAAATGAGAGAACAATGCAGTCAAGACAAGAAAAGACTCTTTCAAAGTTGTTTTTAAAATATGCAAACCAAGATCACAGTTTAAAGCATTTTGCACGTCACAGGCAAACCAAACTATGTAATGAACAGTGACTTCACAGAGATAATGGCATGGTTTAATTGCTGTCCATCTGCTCTCATTAATGCAGTAATATTTAAATGCTGGGTGTAGTCAATTCACTCGGACAGAATTTCCTTTTCCCTTCTGGTTTATTCCGCAGTGTGGTGTTTGTCTCTGGCAGGTTGGACGTTGACCGTGTTTTGTTACGGATAGGACAGGAATAAGGTTTCACAACGGGCACAGGTGCAGCGCAACTCTCCGGGGTAATGGATTCTTGCCTCGGTTGTTTTGTTTCCATGATGTGCCGCCACCCAAACTGCACATGGGGAGTGAGACAGCGGGGATCACCGCGAGCAAACCTTTTTCACATTTTTAATTGTGGAGATCCACGTAAAAGACAATTCCAATAATAAAAGATAAATCAGTTCCTCACTTTTCTTTGTACTGCGACACATTCTTGAGTGTTTGAGACGTTGACTGCATCCATGAAGTCAGAGAATGCCATCACTGAGAACCAGGGACTCACATGGCACTCACAGCTTATAAACACAATGGAAATATGCTACTGTGTCCTATATCTATATATTAACTGTGTGAGAGAAGAACAAATACACAGAGCGACTGAGCAATAACTTTATTAATGCAAATACATTAAAAAGAATGTCTATCAGAATCAGAATCTATCAGATGACATGACAACAGAGGAGGAAATAAAGCACCACCAGAGAACTGAAACAACCTTCTAAATTCAGCCACGTGAACAGTAAGTTATTTAATTCCACACATGGGTGTGTTACTTAACCAAATATACACGTATTCATGTTAATCGTCACCACCAGCAGAAACATTGACATCATTGTGTAAACACATTATTTACAGCAAGGACAAGGAGTGTTTTGTGCGTGTGTGTCTTTTAAGGCTTTGATCTCCCGAGTCAGAGTCTTGTTGATATTTTCTAACAAGTACATGCGATCTTCGAGGCATTTGATGTATTCCTTCTTCTTTACCCGGGACTCCCGGACGGCTTCCCTGGAAGCAACAACAACAGTTACCGTGGAAAAAAAGAAAAAGCTTCTTGGCTTTTCTCCCAGATCCAACAGGGAGCCAACCGTGAATCAGTGGACACCAAGGGAACCGAGAGAGCTCACATTGCAAGAGCTACAAAAGGGGGCTCTTGTGTGTGTGGGCACAGAAGGTTTAAGAAGGTCTCATCGAACTCTCAGAAAAGTAAATAAGCATATTTCTAAAAATGTTGTGCTATTGCTTTAAAAAAATAAAAAAAACTAGAACCTATCCCCCGCCCCCCCTGCCATTTCATGTTAATCACAAGGCCCATATTCACTGACACTAATATAATGGAACATCGGCTGATGATATGGCCAGAGTGAATGGTCCCCTCTACCTGTTCTTCATCAAGCGCTGCTCCCTCTTTAGGGAGGCTTCCACTGATACCAGCGAGCTGTGAGCGTCGGCCTTCGCCACCTCCTGAGGGAGGGTGGAGCTGGTGTTACACAGCTTGTAGGCAATCAAGTTACCCGAGTTGCCTGGGGAGACACAAAACAACACGTCTGTCAACAGGGTTGGTTTGCACCAGCTGTTTGAATGTTCGTTACAAACAGCGCCGTGGTGATCGTTGATGAGGTGGGTGTGCCACCGGGGAGGTGTGTACGTTTCTTGTCTCTAGTTTTTTGGCTACAGTAAACAACCAGAAAAAGACACTGTATACCTGCTCATACCTGCCACGACACCAACGATTGCAACCACCAATTACTTGAAACTTCAGAGGGACTTTTCCACACAAGCTTTGGAAACAAGGGATTTTTTTCAAACCAGGTTGCACCCAATAAAAGTCAAGTTTGATTGAAAGAAACTTGTGGAATGTGTAAGTTGCTTGAAAAACAACTGTGCCACACCCCGATCAAGCAATTCACCAAGTAACCAGGAAGTCACCATCGCATCACAAGCAGAAATGATTGCAAATACTTTGTAAATGTAGGCGTTACTTTGTCTCAGCCGTACATGGAGAAATATGAGTTAGTATTCATGCAGTTTATAATGAGAGGGACATATTTTACAATGCGAACCTAAGCAGCGCCGTTTGGTCGTTTTGTAACTCCATGTATTGTTTCTTTTGTTGTAAAATCTCATGGAAAATCATCCTCGATTGCACAATATTTGCAAGTTACTCTCAGTCTACCTTTGTCAATTTGATCGGTTACATCTGGCGTGTACGACGTGTAAATATAAGGCCGAATTTAGGGAGATCTGTCAGTCAGCGTGTCTATTATTTTTAATTCTGTGACAGATAAAGCTATAACGCACAGCATACCTAATCCTGTAACTTTGTCACATGACTTTAGTTCTTTGACACCAGACGCCCAGAGATTTCCATGAGAACGTCTCAATAATAAATAGATTTAATTCGAGATTTTGCGAGATTGAATTCCACATTTAATTCTCTCCTCTTCCATGCCATCAAATCAGTGTGTGACACTGAAAAGAGAAGGCGAAACGGGTGCCCCTCTTATCTACTTTTGTTCATTGTTTGCTCAGCTCCAGCAGAGCTCACTGCCCCCTCATATCAAGTAGCACGTTGATGATTAATTCTATGATATGATTGGAGTCACAAGAGGGAACTGCATTAAATCGCAGCGTGGCCAGTGGGTGACGTCAGTGCGTCGCATTTCGATGGTTCACATTTACATGTCGCTGCTGGGGGCTTGTTCCAGGAAAAGCAGTGACGTCAGCCACTGCTTTTGGGCAGAGTATCGAAATATTTCACAGGGGGGGGGGGGGGGGGGGGGGGGCATGACTGAGGAGAGACAACCAAACCCTGTGAGAACGTTTATTATCGGAGTAAGCTTGTTGCTGCTGATATTGCAATGTTCCTTTGTTACTTTTTAAGAGGAAATTATTAAGCTCTTTAACATTGATCTGGGAAAGCAATCGCTAAAAGCATAAACAAATGTGTAATATCTAAAAAGCCAATCGCAATAATCCAGATATCTTTTTTTTCTTTCTTCTTTTTTTTTTTAACTTCAATACGAGTACATTTTGCCAAACTGAATGTTGACATTAAAAAAAATAGCTCAAAAGAGATGATGACAAACGTACCGGTTTTTGTCTCCTCCCCAGTAACAGCCTTGCTGTGTCTACCCCCAGGCTTTTCCAAGAGAAAGCGTCCCCTTCAGAGTCTTCTCTCTGACTGAAATGTTGCCACAGCCGACTAAGTGTGCAATTTACAATTAGAGGCACTGACATCACCATGACATCACAGGCCAGTGATGTCAACCGTTAGGTTTGCCCTCCCCCCGACACAGCGCTGTGAGTCAGGGGCTCTGCTGTTTGTGTTCGGGGAGGAATGCTCTCCAGCTGGACTGCTGGTTGATGATTGGCAGTCCTGAGAGGCGTCGGTGCTTTGGAATCCACTCACTAAAACTAGAACTTCAAGGTGTGAGCCAGATTAAATACTTGATGACATGTTGTGTATTTTCATTGCTATTAATCCCAATGGAATATCTAGATACAATATTGTAAAGAAGTTTAAAGAATTGAGGCAGGTTTTTCATACAGCCACGTCATAAGGTATGTATGTGGAGTCGCTGTCACAGCAAGACTTATTATCTCTCAACTGACTTGTTCCCTCCCCAAAGCGAGAAAGGGGTGGCTCCCTCTGTGGGCTTTACGGAGGTAAACAGAATACCTACTTTTTTGTAAGGACATATGACGACGCCCCATGTTTTGTTTGACAATTTCTCAGCCATTGGAGAAGAACGTGAAGCAGTGATGCAGGAAGTATTCAGATACTTTTACTTAAAGGGACAGTTCACCCCCAAAATCATAAACACATATTTTTCCTCTTATCTTGATTGTTTTGGTGTGAGTGGCCTAGTTTTAGAGATATCAGCCGTAGAGATGTCTGCCATAGCTCTAAAATAATGGAAATATATGGCACTCGGCTTGTGGTGTCAGACCGTCAAAAAGAAATGCATTTGAAAAACAGCAAGAAGTTATGACCAACAGACCTTGTTGGGAGCAGTTTCATGTTGGAACTATTTTCTGTCAACCACAGTGCCTTCATGAAACCGCTGACAACAAGGTCAGACATCTCTACATCTATGTTTAACAACATGTAAACTCCCACAGAAACAATCCAGATTGGTATATAGCTCTACTGGTCGGAGAGACAACCTTTTGGAGTGAAGTGTTCCTTTAATTAAGTAAAAGCAGCGATACCACACTGCGAACTACAAGAAAAAGTTCCTGAATTGACAAGTAAAAGTGCTTAAATGGCCCCTGTAACTTTTATTTTCTACTGTCTATCATGGTATTAGTATTAGTAACACATAAATATGTGGTATACATAGGCAACATTTGACTATTTTAGTTGTGTTTTACAGTATATACTTAAATTGCATTGAACTTTATAATGTCATCGTATGTCAAATCTTAATTTGTATCGTTGTCATATAGCCGGAAGTGTAGAGGAGTAAACAGTGCAATATTTCCATCTGAATTTTAGTGGAGTTGCATATAAAGTTGCATGAAGTGGAAGTGCTTGAGTTAATGTACTTACTCTACGCACTGATGTGAGATCAAATGAAGTCCTCCTGAATAAAGAGCTTCATACATAAGGTTTATTACCAAGCGATCCTGTCGCTTTAACGTTTTGGGCCAGTGTCACAAAACATGTAATATGTGATTCAGTTCACTTTTTCAATGTATTAATAGTTTGTTCTTGTACTTTCTGATGTAATATACTCCATGTATATTGCTAGCGTGCAACAACGATCCTTAAGAAAGTCCCACTCATGACAGAACAAACCTAGTTAGTGAAATATCACCCTACCTCATGTTTCCAATAGATATAATGCATTTTGTTGCTCATAAAACATATTAAGAGCATCCCTGTCATACAACACCACGAGGTGCCCTGGACATTTGTTGCTAGAGATGGTAAAGTGCAAAGTGAGCATATCATGTGATTAATGAATACATTCTGGTGTGTCTAACAGATGACGTTAACATCGGTCTTGCTCATCAAATATGTGGCTCTTTCTGTGCCCCTTGTTTCTTTTCCCTGAAGTTGAATTTAGTTTCATGACAGGATAATCGTATCCTCTGATATTGACAGAGTTTTATTGACAAAAAAAAAGGTACGGTTACCAAGTTAACGCATGAATAACCTTTCTCTCTTAGGCCTAGCGCTAGTATTTGATTTATACGGCCTTATTTATCCTTCGTAAGATATAGCGCTGAGACCATTGCCTCGGTTCTGGGCGATGACACTTATCGCAGGAGAACCTTCCTGTGAAGAGACTTGTCTCATGGTGAGGAACGCATCAGAGCCCTCAGAGGAAAACTACACAGGCCGAAGGGGAGAGGGCAGACGGCAAGCAGATGACCAACGGCAATATTCAAACCCTGCACTCTCTCACCAGTGAGCACCACGCTGCTACTGTGTTGTTAATGTGACACTTCTATGATAGACATACGTCTAGTTTTATAAGGGTCACCTGGCACTGGGGTCATACAGGTGTTTGGCAGCATGTCCATCGCCTTCCTGTAGTGTTCAGGGGAGTGAGATTGCAGCTGTTGGTGTGGCATTCCGGTCAGACACATAGACGGACGATTCTGTGTCCTCTCAGGTAGGAACTGGGGGGGAGCTCCCAGAAAGAACGCCACTGGGAGGGTAAAAAGGCTGAGTAAGTATAATTAGAGATCAGGCAATTCAATGACACAATCTGTGATTAAAGCAGTAGCGTGTCTACTCTTTTTATACAGTGTGTACAGTTTATGAGTGTGTAGGATTTACACAAGTAAATAACTCGAAAATGAAGGCTGGTAACACTTCTGAACCCCTAGCAAGCTAAAGACCTGGGTATTCCTCTCAGGAGTGGGTGAAGACACAAACAGAGCTAAAAGGACTATGAATATCGGTTTGTCAGGTGGACGCAAACCCAACTCCGACTCGATGATATTGCCGCTTTGTGTCAGCTGGATGTGAGCGTTGACAACGGTTTAATGACACGTTAGCCATAGCAACTTTACAAGCCAGGAGTCTGGTGGTGGCTGTGTATCTGTAAGCTTGTTTTTTTGTTATTGTTGTATTGTATTTAAAACAAAAGTCACTTTCTATAAAGTTGTCATAGCAATTTTTTGGTGGACATTGTCGCAGCTACATTAATGGTGTCACAACAGTGCGTAATAGGAAATGTTTATTTATGCATGCTTACTCTGGCTGTTCTCCTGGTAAACAGGTGACCCATGCTTATAGTCCTCTTCATTCATTCTGACTGGCACTGATGGGGATCAGAGAGGGTTACAGTTAGGGTGTTCTAATGTTACATTACATTACATTTAGCTGACACTTTTATCTAAAGCGACTTAGAATCATGTTACATTCATACACTGTAGACACAGCTACAGGGAGCAATGCAGGGTTAAGTGTCTTGCTCAAGGACACATCGACTAGGGCGGGGATTGAACCGCCAACCCCCTGATTGAAAGACAGACCTGCTAACCACTGACCCACAGTTGGCCCAGTGACACCCAATGTGTACACAATGTTGGGTACAGCGAGACACTCCAAAGGAGAGTTGCTCCCCCAGCTGCCACTCGCTGCTTTCCCACCTCTTACTCTTCTTACCTGGTTTCTCCAAGAAGTTTGTACTTTTTTTTTTCTTCACTTATATAATATATATAATGGCTTGATCGTTCAAATGAAACCAATCACTCAGGCATGATGCATCAACCAGTTCCCAAGAGTTTGTGACACACTCTTCATTATTTCTCCTCAGTGCTCAGTGCCCCGAGTACACGAGGAATGAGGCAGGACAGCTTGCAATCAGCCACCAATGCTGCCCAACATTATAGCAATTTCTCCATTACACAAAATGTTACTGTGGATTTTTGGTGGGGATGTTAATTAACACTTCCTGTTTGAGAAAAGTGGGCCTTGGATGTCTCCCTCTGCTGGTTATGCCAATTAACCTAAGCTAGTCATAACTAACTGACAAAGGTTTTCTTCTCTGGTTTATTTCTAGGTTGGGTGAAAGTTTGACAAAACTTACAGCTGCCAATAATTGGCAACCGATATACATGTTGCAGTTAGATAATACAAAATAAGAGCACATTGATGGATGATCTCGGTCAAACTACTTGAAACGGATATTTTTAGCTAGTGTCTAAATTCGATGGGTACACTTTACATTTCTCATATCGACCAATGTTACCTTGCTTAACTAAGTTACCCAGCTAGTTATCATGCTAATTTACTTATTTATACCGGCATACTCACATGAAAGTACCCTGTAACTGTTGTAGTAACCTAGTGAGCTTGATCTGAATTAACACGGAGCTTCAGTTAATACTACACTTGGCAGTTTGTTTGTTCTCTTGTAACGTTAGTTGTATCTAACGTTAACTCCAAAGACCGTTAGGCATCAGTTTTTCGACCATTCTGATTGGTTCTTTTCGTCTATTCCTGCTGCTCAGTAGTTACTATGACACATTCATAATGCCTCCTGATAGTTGTAACTCCTTTTTGGTTTTTAAAATGCCTTTCGCCACACAGACCATTGTTTACTAACTTTTATTTTTTGTTTTTGCCATTTCTCTCGCATAACTGTCTTGTTTGTTCCCATTTATGGTGGGTATTTATGTAAACAAAATCATAAAGGGAACAGAAAACTGAAATAGCTGCTTGGTGAATACCCGTGGTTAGATATATCCAGAGTGTAATTATAATTTAAGTTGAGAAAAACAAGTTTACCCTCTCATCAGAACATAAATGCAATACAGTACATTAGATTATAACCTACAGAATATCCTAAAATGTTTCCGTAGTTTTAGACGATACCATCAGCACACAAGGGTGTTCTTATGGCTTGGACCCGTGTGTGTTCGGCGTTTTAGCACCAGTATGCATAGATATAGAATACATTCTTCAAAAATCGAAAACCCCTCAAAGACACTTTACCATAGTAAAGAGCCGCAAAGCGTGACGACCAAATTACACTTGTTCATAACACACCCCCACCTAATACAATGGTATAGTCCCCGAGGTAGGAAAGACCTGTAAGTGAGACAAATCAAGCCTGTGACAGCGGAGAAACTTGAGTTTTATAACAAATAAATACCAAACAGAGGTACGTACTATTCAAAAGTCCACGCTCGACCTCAGCAAGCCGTTTTGTTTAACAACAGCACCATGTTCTGCCGAGCTGTCAGTACAAATGTGGGGACATTGCAAAGAAGATAACCATTTGAGCTAACGATAGCTGAGCTGCCGTTAGCTCCCTGCTAACTGACTAACAGCGAGCCGCTGCCTGCGAACTGTTGGGACTTGAGCAGGAAGAAGTAGCACGCTAGCTAGGGGCTAGCTAGCCTTTTAGCTAGCCATCCTATTTTGGGATTGGCATTCCGCTAGCTTGTAACCCTAACTTGGCTGCCTTTATCATGACTGTAAGAAGGCTGTGTGTTTAGTCACTTTGACATTTGGTTTTGAAGGACGAATATTGGTATATGTGAATTCTGTAGCAAAAAAAGCTGCATGAGGATGTTGCAGTGTTTTCACTGACGTGAAATCAACTGGTATGAATGACGAGAAACAACACAGGGCCTAGTTTCTCCTACTTGCAGGTGATCTGTGATTCTTCTGACACAGATAGAGAAGTCTATATATATATATTATATATGCAGCAGTCTCCTGCTAACTTGCACAGCTGACGTTACAATTATTGATACCTGATGGTTCTCCCAATGTGTTCACTGTTGATGAGCGTTAGCATTACCTCCATGAACTTGAGCACAATGTTTATCTCATCTGTTGCTGCTATAGTAATGTGAGCAGCTGTTTTGAAGCAGGCAATTTATCAGAGGCTTATTTATGTTGATGTACATGTTCACTTTGCCCCATATCCTGACATCTATTGAATATAGTTACTCTTGATTCATGTGTTTTTTATTTGTTCAAATCCTTATACTTATGCATGTTATTTTAAACAAACAAACACATTGTTGCTTAATATTGTTATTACTATATACAGTGCAGAGAGCTTCATAACAATACATTTAAAATGTTATTCATTGTTATGTTTTTGTCTATTGTGTCACCTTGCTGAGGATGCCTGTGTATTTCTGTTTTGATGCTCCTGCTTAAGCTGGGTTCACTAATTGGATGTAATCCATTCACTTGGAAACAGTAAATTTGCTTTAAACGGTCCAAATTACAGGTGGATGGTTTCATGATAACATCATTATTTAGGAATGGAATTAAAGAGTCAAGCAGTTTCTGTGTTCGTTTTTTAATGTCCTTTTATCACTTCTGTATTCCTGTTTTACTATCAGGCTGAAAGAGAAACTACAATGTCCTTAAAGCCGCGGGTGGTGGACTTTGACGAGACATGGAACAAGCTACTGACAACAATCAAGGCTGTTGTGATGCTCGACTACGTGGAGAGAGCCACGTGGAATGATCGGTTCTCGTATCCTATGCCAACTTATTCCATATTGAAATTGAAACTGCAACACAAGATTTCTGCTCATTTTTCGAGCAAGGTTTGTGGACAGAAAGTCATACAGCTGCTTAGCGCAATAAAGTAAAGGCTAGCATGTACAGAGTTTTATGTGTTTGACAAATATAACTAATTAAGAAAAAAAATCAGTTTTTCAAAGAGTTGTTATTGATTGGTTAAATGTCAGAGTGAAATTGGCTTGTTTGTTCAGGCAGACGCTAAGCAGAGCAGAAGCTGTATCTAGTAATCCATACTACATCTTTATTAACTGTATATTAAAATCTAAGCATAATCAAATCACAATTGTTCGAATTTCTATCCTGAATTCCGACACCAGCGACATTTATGCCTTGTGCGTAGCATACCCAGAGCCTTTGGGTGAGAGATTATACACAGAGACCAAGGTGTTTCTTGAGAATCATGTTCGGCAGTTGTATAAGGTAAGTACTCAAGAAAGCTCACCAAAGGCTGGCAAACAACCCTTTTAGGGTGCATTGTATCTCTGCATTCTTCTTCTTTTCATAACACGTCATGCTTGTGTGTGTATTTCAGAAAGTCCTGGATTCAGAGGAGAAGGTTTTAGTGATGTACCACAGATACTGGGACGAGTACAGCAAAGGAGCTGACTACATGGACTGCTTGTACAGGTAACATTGCTATGACCTTGCTTACATTCACAATGATGTTAACATTGGTTGGCTACATTGTTATGATGTTTATTCTGGCACATTTTTCAAGTACAAATGAAGGATATATCCGTAGTGAATCTACTGTTGGCTGTTGTCCTTGTGGTGTGTTGAAGTACAGCTTTTAGCAGAAGTTGTGAGCCAAAGGTGGTGTCTGTCTTTGTCATCCATGGCTCTTTTAAGTTGGCTCTGTGGGTCAAGGTCCTTAGATGCAGGATGGTCTCATTCTATCTTAAATTTACCGAAAGTTTTTGTACACAAAATTACCTTGAAAGCGCAAGTGCCAATGGGCAATTTTTCTTTCTTGATCCATTTAAATTCAATACTCCCTTGCAGAGCTTTCAGATCTATTTTTAAACTATTAAACTGTCTCTGCATACATATGCCTTTGGTAATTCATTATGTCAGCGAGTGTGAGAGAGAGAGGGTTGCTCTTGGCTTTAGTGGCCACATGGTTGTGTTCAGTTCTTAATATAGAAGAGTGCCACCTATTATCTTAATCTGATGTCTGTTTATGTTTGCAACCTGTCACAAATTCCCATGTCGTGGAGGTTGGACTTACGTGCCAACTGAATCAAGTGTTTCTCCACACATGCAGTTATGTTAGCAGTTCTTTGACACTTGATCTTGGCATTTCATGTTCGTCAAAGATGGATGGTTGAGAGAAATCCGGTTGAATGTGATTGAGAGGCAGAGGGTGCAGTAATATGTTATGTATATAACTTCTGTTCCCTGAAGGAGAGAACAATGTACAACACATGTAATATGGGATACCCATAATATGACCTACCTGAAGACACCTGTATTTGAAGGCAAATGTCCTTTGGTGGCGTATATGAGGCCCTGCCTATTTACATCCGTAACCGTGGCCATCCCTCAGTTTAATAGCCGCTCTTCACCAAGCCCAGCTGTGCAGCGGGGCAACCAGATGTTGTACTTTGTTACTCTCCCTCAGGGAACAGAAGTTAGAGACATAACATTTTGTTCCGTTTCAGGTCGGTCAGTCGGTGTAACACATGTAGTAAGGGGTCGTATATTCACACCCTGCAGACCACCACACTGGAGTCGAACCTCCAGCACACTAGTGCATCAAAGACCAAGTCAAAAGGACAGAATGATGTCCCATCTAGACTGTTAAGTCAAGCAGAAGTGTGCAGCGATGACCAAACTGGCCTAACTGGTACAGATAATAGTCACAGAAACCCCTTTCTACCAAACCCATAATGCCATGCCCCTGGTCAAATGCACACCTTGGGGCAAGGGAAGACCCTTGCTGTTGTAAGCCAGGGAGATCGGGTTACTCTTATGCCACGGCTCCTGAGGGAACGTCAAAACAACCACAATACATCATTGAAATGAGAGTACATTTCTGTCCAGACACCACTGCTCATACGGCCGCCATACAGGCATACCTTTAGTGCATGATGCCCTTACACTCTGGATTATGCCATCATAGTTGGGGGCTGACCCATAGCTATTACATTGGACTTCTCAAGAGGTATGTTGGTAGCCACCAGAGCACTACAGCGATCGTGGACACCATTCAGCCTACTAGCTGCAAAAACATCAAAAAATGCGCAGTTTGCAACCCAACTGAAACTGAGCAACTGTGCTGCTGCCTGCTTTGCTGGAGATGGGCCAAAATGCAAACACTGCTATCCCAGAGGGGAGCTAATGCTGCCTTTACACATTTGGTGCAGGGGGCGAGTGACAGGCTGGGACTGCAGCCCCAGTTATTCGAAGGCAAATCTCAGGAACTGCCTGTGGTCCAAGTGTACTGCTACGCAAGCGTCTGCAAGATCTATGGTTGATAACCAATCCCTCGGGCTGATTGCGCTTGGTCTCAGGGTTAGCATTTTGAACTTGTAATGTTGAGTAGGTATTTGTTAGTTCAATGTTCTCATGTCCAGATTAGGACCGAGTCTTCCTCCCCAAAATAACGGCTGTACCAATCGCCTCCAAAGCTGGAACCACTCGTATCACTCTCATGCTCAACAGTGTTTACCCCCCCCCCCCCCTTTCAGTACCGCTGCGACCTCGTCCACTACAACCGTGTTCAGCGCATGGTTGTAGCCAGCCATGAGGTCACCGAGGTCAGAACCTCTGTAATTAGTCTCTCTGCATCTGAATGACGTAAACCGCTTTAATATGCTATCAATGGAGGGATTTGATTTGATATAATGTTCATAATAAAGTGGATCTAGCCTGGTGAAGTAAACATTTGTGTGGACAAAGCCACAGAATGGTATGATTTATGCCTAATAAGAAGTTATAGTATTATTACACTTTACAATTTCTCAAAATATTATGGCTTCATTCTCTAAACCTAGAAAACACAGATACGTGGGGAATGTTTTGGTTCAGTTTAAAAGTGAGAAATCTTGCTGAAAAGCATACGAGCAATTAAAATCCATGTGTTTATACATTAGTTCAAATTAAGTGGTGTATCATTGACGTGAAAGCGTGCCACATGCACATTTAATAAGGTTAAATACAAAAAAGAGGAGGGAAGAGTAAATCCTGTCAAGTTGATCGACAGGAGAATACATATTGGAAAGCAATACAGAATGTCTGAGAGCCTTACTGTATTCCATTATATTTTTACTTTTGGAATTGTTACCTGGCTCCTGATTTTTTTTCTTCTTTTTCTTTTAATGAATAAATACTATGACAAATATAAAATTCCCATTACATTTATAAATTGATGAAAGAAATGAAGTGTCTTTACACTTTCCCTGCCTAATGTGTGTGACATATGAACAAGTGGCCTCCGTATATAAAATGCATCGTCGTCACGCTGATGCTCCGTGTGTTTTAGTGCAATATGAAAGTGAGGCGGAAACACGGCCTCCTGTCAAAGCTGCATTAAATGTATTCTAGTAGCTGCCTTGACTGGTAACTGGGTCCGCCAACCAACAAGATTACTTTGTGTGTCCGCTGTTGGCTGCCAGGCACCTTGTGGATTATCAGAGCTGTTTTTGTTTTTTGACAGAAGCTGCAGCCTATTGAGGGTTCATGCTGTATCACCAAAACATGTGCTAAAATACTCCATAAAGCTGCAAACTTGGGTGATATCTAACTCACTGATTTTAGTGCATCCATCATTTCATAGACATAGCAATTGTATTCATGGTTAACGTACCTAACGTATTATTCATGCAAGATTAAGATGGGATTCTTCTGTTAACATAATCTAAATAATGTGGTTTGTCCCATTTCTGATGAGATGTTTTTATTCGTTCAATTGGATTTGAATAATTAGTCAATGAAACTAATGTTTGATCTAAAAGACCTGAATGCGTTCCTTTCGTACAGTTCCACAATTTTCCTGTGAATATTTGGTAAACATGTGTCACTGGAACCATAAAAATGGGCTGAAAGGAAATACGACATCCGTAAATAGTTTTGGTGTATTTATTAGGAGACCAAATGAAAAGCAGCCGTGTTCTATAGAGAACAGAGCTCCCAAAAGTAGTAGTTGCCTATTTGTAAACAAACGGCAGAAAAGATACCGTGTCTCATGTGTGCGCTTAATATATTGCAATATCAGGTATTTTCACCCTGATATTCATGAATTAAATAGTTTCCAAAAAAATCCTTTTGTGTGCCCCTCTGGCTCATTCATTGTCCAACAATCCTGGAGATTGTTTTGCTTTGATCAGAATCAGAATCATTTATTGCCAAGTATGTTTGCACATACAAGGAATTTATCATGGTGGGTGGTGCAACAATAGACAATTCATTCAACAATCAACACAGTGCAAGAATTAAAACATATTAAATGTACAGAAGAATATAAAATAAAATGCACAGACTAACAGGTAACAGTATTTAAACAGTGTATTTAAAGTGAATAATTAAGTGTATTTAAAATGAATAATTAAGTGATGTGCAGGGGAGTGACCAGGTAGGAAATTGTCAGTGGGGGACCCGCGCTCTGTTCGTGAGGGTGATGGTGACCCGGGCTCTGTTCATGAGGGTCAGTGTGACCCGGGCTCTGTTCATGAGGGTCAGTGTGACCCGGGCTCTGTTCATGAGGGTCAGTGTGACCCGGGCTCTGTTCATGAGGGTCAGTGGGGGACCCGGGCTCTTTTCATGAGGGTCAGTGTGACCCGGGCTCTGTTCATCAGGGTCAGTGGGGGACCCGGGTTCTGTTCATGAGGGTCAGTGTGACCCGGGCTCTGTTCATCAGGGTCAGTGGGGGACCCGGGTTCTGTTCATGAGGGTCAGTGTGACCCGGGCTCTGTTCATGAGGGTTAGTGGGACCCGGGCTCTGTTCATGAGGGTCAGTGGGGGACCCGCGCTCTGTTCATGAGGGTCAGTGTGACCCGGGCTCTGTTCATGAGGGTCAGTGTGACCCGGGCTCTGTTCATGAGGGTCAGTGGGGGACCGGGCTCTGTTCATGAGGGTCAGTGTGACCCGGGCTCTGTTCATGAGGGTCAGTGGGGGACCCGCGCTCTGTTCATGAGGGTCAGTGGGGGAACCGGGCTCTGTTCATGAGGGTCAGTGTGACCCGGGCTCTGTTCATGAGGGTCAGTGGGGGACCCGGGCTCTGTTCATGAGGGTCAGTGTGACCCGGGCTCTGTTCATGAGGGTCAGTGGGGGACCCGGGCTCTTTTCATGAGGGTCAGTGTGACCCGGGCTCTGTTCTTCAGGGTCAGTGGGGGACCCGGTTCTGTTCATGAGGGTCCAGTGTGACCCGGCTCTGTTCATGAGGGTCAGTGGGGACCCGGGCTCTGTTCATGAGGGTCAGTGGGGGGAACCGGGCTCTGTTCATGAGGGTCAGTGTGACCCGGGCTCTGTTCATGAGGGTCAGAGGGACCAGGGCTCTGTTCATGAGGGTCAGAGGGACCAGGGCTCTGTTCATGAGGGTCAGAGGGACCCGGGCTCTGTTCATGAGGGTCAGAGGGACCCGGGCTCTGTTCATGAGGGTCAGTGTGACCCGGGCTCTGTTCATGAGGGTCAGAGGGACCCGGGCTCTTTTCATGAGGGTCAGTGGGGGACCCGAGCTCTGTTCATGAGGGTCAGTGGGGGAACCGGGCTCTGTTCATGAGGGTCAGTGTGACCCGCGTTCTGTTCATGAGGGTCAGTGGGGGACCCGCGCTCTGTTCATGAGGGTCAGTGGGGGAACCGGGCTCTGTTCATGAGGGTCAGTGTGACCCGCGTTCTGTTCGTGAGGGTGAGTGTGACCGGGCTCTGTTCATGAGGGTCAGTGGGGGACCGGGCTCTTTCATGAGGGTCAGTGGGGGACCCGGGCTCTGTTCATGAGGGTGAGTGTGACCCGGGCTCTGTTCATGAGGGTCAGTGGGACCCGGGCTCTGTTCATGATCCCGACTGCCGACGGGAAGAAGCTGTTTGTGTGGCGTGAGGTCTTGGTCCTGATGGACCGCAGCCTCCTGCCAGAGGGAAGGGACTCAAACAGTTTGTGTCCAGGGTGAGAGCGTGCGGCTACAATCTTTCTTGCTCGCTTTAGCGTCCTTGAAGCGAACAAGTCCTGAAGGGACGGCAGATTACAGCCAATCACCCTCTCAGCAGAGCGGATGATACGCTGCAGCCTGCCCATGTGCTGGCTAGTGGCTGCAGCGTACCAGACGGTGATGGAGGAGCAGAGGATGGACTCGATGATGGCGGTGTAGAAGTGCACCATCATTGTCTTTGGCAGGTTGAATTTCTTCAGCTGCCTCAGGAAGAACATCCTCTGCTGAGCCTTCTTGGTGATGGAGATGATGTTCAACTCCCATTTGAGGTCCTGGGTTATGATGGACCCCAGGAAGCAGAAAGACTCCACAACGTTGACGCGGGAGTCACACAGGGTGATGGGGGCTGGTGGGGCTGTGTACGTCCTGAAATCCACTACCATCTCCACTGTCTTGACAGACCAAGTCACCAGATGGTCAGACTCCCATCTGTAGGCAGACTCATCCCCACCAGAGATGAGTCCAATGAGGGTGGTGTCATTCACAACCTTTTTCAATTCAATTCAGTTTATTTTGTATAGCCCAAAATCACACAAATTTGCCTCCAAAGGACTTTACAATCTGTACACATATGACATCCCTGTCCCAGGACCTCACATCAGAGGATTAGACGACGCCCCCTCAAACTCTTGTGGATGCCATTGAACTCCTAACGTCCTGTCCTCCTACCCCATTGTGTTCAGGTATCTCAACACTCAGTTCATCAAGAAGAACAAACTAACAGAAGCAGACCTACAGTACGGCTATGGGGGAGTGGACATGAACGAGCCGCTCATGGAGATCGGAGAGGTATTGGCTCGTTTTCTTTGCACTGGTATTAAATAAACATAAATCCTGCATATTGACTCTTATGCTCCCATTAGGGTTGTTTAATATAAGTAGGGCATCTTTCAATGGAATCCCATCCTAATGAAATCATATATTGAGTTATCATGATACACAATAGCAAGCACATTATAACTGATTATTTTCGCACTAACATTCTTAATATATGGGAAAATATTCAGTGTTTGTCAAGTATTTCATTAACACAAAACCATGCGGTTATTTCTTATGTATTTTGTATTAATTAAATGACCAGACAATGTGCTATATCCTGATATATTGTAATTGAGGTATGAAAATGACACACATGGTGTTAGAAGATTTTGTCCATATGGCAGAGCCCTACCTAAAAGTAAGAAGAGCGCATGCTTAGATTGATTGAGTTGTACCCAGGTGAAGATTTCACTGGACACTGCCCAGCTTCAATGACCTCACAGATCTGTTTACACTGTTGTCATATGCTGTCTTTTCATTGGTCTTTGCAGTTGGCGCTCGACATGTGGAGGAAGCTTATGATCGAGCCCCTACAGGGTGTCCTGATCCGGATGTTGCTGAATGAAATCAAAAAGTATGTCTTTCACACAAGTTGAGCCACAACTGGTGACTATGATGAATGTTTCTCTGCAATGGTGGAGATAAGAGGCACAGTGTATTTAGTCCTGGTATTCTGATTGTACGCTAATTTGTATGTAATTCGCATCAGTGCAATTCCAGGCTTTTACACTGTTAATGTCTGGATAAGCAGTCCCACGGGGCCACAGTGTTTAGCCTGCACTCAGCAGTGTTCCCACCATGCTAACGATGTCAGTGCTCACGACAAAAGAGAAACAAAAAGACACAAGCATCGGACCTAACGCCAACTTCCTCGTGTCTCACAGTGACCGTTGTGGCGAGAACCCTAACCAGAAGGTAATCCACGGGGTCATCAACTCCTTTGTTCATGTTGAACAGTACAAAAAGAAGTTTCCACTAAAGGTGAGACCGCGAATACATTCCCCAGTGGACTACAACTGTTTGCATTGTCTTTTAATATCTGGGGAAAAACAAATATGTCTTTAACTACTGTTTGTGTCTTGTACAGTAGCCGTTCATTTAGGTCTGTGTATCTCAATGATTACTAAATCCTTCACTGGCCACGCCCTCTTCCTGTGTTTCAGTTTTATCAGGAAATCTTCGAAGGGCCATTTCTGACAAAAACAGGAGAGTATTACAAACAGGAAGCCTCCAATCTCCTGCAAGAGTCCAACTGCTCACAGTATATGGAGAAGGTAGTGTGTGTGTGTGTGTGTGTGTGTGTGTGTGTGTGTGTGTGTGTGTGTGTGTGTGTGTGTGTGTGTGTGTGTGTGTGTGTGTGTGTGTGTGTGTGTGTGTGTGTGTGTGTGTCAGCATCCATCAGATGTGTGTGTGTGAACTGGCAGGTCATGTCAGTCCGGTGACATAATAGTTTTAATCTGAGTATTAGCTCTACCATTAACTCGCTAAGGCTGAGATCACAGTGCGTACAGGATCATTATTAAAGTGTTTTCCAGGCATTAGGGCCATATGTGATATGACTGCAAAAAAACAGCAACAGCCATGCTGAAATATTGTGTTGGAACCAGGGTTGCAAAATTCCGGGAATATTCAAAGTTGGAAACTTTCCACGGGAATTAACAGGAATAAACTGGAAATGTTGGGGTAATTTAACTGTATTTACCTTGTCATAAGCAGACACGCATGCAAACATTTATAATACAACTTTTGAAAATTGACATTTTTGACATTTGTGAGTAGAACTTTATTCTTTCATCGAACAACAAAAAACATGAACGTTGAATAAAAAAAGGTGTATTCCCTATGATCACCACCCCCAAACCCACATTTTGTTTTGTGTGTGTTTTCCCTGAATCTAAATGCTTTCTTCCTGGACCTCATCAACGTCCTCCTCACTGCTGTAAAAAGTTAGTCTACTGTATACAAATAAACTTGGTATTAAAATGAACATGGCTTCAGTTTACCAAGTAATCAATATGGTAGGTAATGACAAACAGTGTTGGGAAAGTTCACTTTCTACATGAACTAGTTCAGTTCATAGTTCAAACATTTTAAAATGAACTAGTTCAGTTCATAGTTCATAATTCAAAATGTTGAACTAAGTTCACAGCTCCAAAAAAATGAACTAGTTCAGTTATTTTTGTTCAATATGTTGCGAGCTATAAGTGAAATCTCTATCTGTCTGCAATACCGGTCTTGGCCTCTACGCAACTCGGCGCTCTCGCACTTGCCAGGCATAGGGCTGAAACGTTCAGACGCAACACTGATGACAAAGACGTTCAAAAACAACGGAACGTTTTATGTTTACGTTTATATTTCTGGCAGACAATATTCCCAACCAGCTGCATTCAGGGTCCAGCTGACCTAGGCGTGCATAGTCTTGTTCTCAACTACACTTAAGTTCCCTGTTATATGCTTTTGCAAAAAAAACTTTTATCCAAAATTCCCGTGGAAACTTTCCGCCCCTTTGCAACCCTAGTTGGAACAGAATGGATGAACATGGAGGGGAAAAAAAGCTCCACAGCATTCAAATGTTGATTTAGCCCGATACAGGTTGCATTAGAAAGATATTATTGAAATCATACTTTTTGAAACCTGCAGACACATTGTAGTTGCTGATTTGTCCTTTCCACCGCTCTCTTCCTACCAGGTTTTGGGGCGGTTGAAAGACGAAGAGATGAGATGTCGGAAGTACCTTCACCCCAGCTCCTACTCCAAAGTCATCCACGAATGCCAGCAGCGGATGGTGGCAGACCATCTGCAGTTCCTGCACGGGGAGTGCCAGAGCATTATTCGGCAGGAGAAGAGAGAGGGTCAGTGCACCGCAGGGGTCTGTTTTTGCACCAAGCTAATTATTCTGTTGACACATTAAGTTGTGTCATTTTTCATTACATTTTTTTAATCAAACTGGGTTGTTGTTGTTTTGTCCAGACATGGCCAACATGTACACCCTATTGCGGGCCGTGTCCAGCGGGCTGCCCCACATGATCCAGGAGCTGCAGGTCCATATCCACAATGAGGGCATCCGAGGCACCAGTAACCTTTCTCAGGAAAACGTTAGTGCTCCATCACCGCGCGTGTGCTTGTGTCCCTTAGTTTGAGCTGCAAGTAATTCTACTTTCAATGCAACTTTGTCTCACTCTTCCGGCTTTCCCTAGATGCCAACCCTGTTTGTGGAGTCGGTGCTGGAGGTTCACAGTAAATTTGTTCAGCTCATAAACACAGTTCTAAACGGGGATCAGCACTTCATGAGTGCACTCGATAAGGTAATAAAGCCCACGCTCCTGCCGGCTGCTGCCTTATTGAACAACAGTTACTAGATTGAAAAAGTAAAGGTTTTGTTTTCCGAGTGTACTTTCTGTAACTGCGACACTACAGTTATATATATATATATATATATATATATATATATATATATATATATATAATGTGTGTTAAACTATAAACTATGGACCACGTGTGGATGTTTTATTATTATTTATTTGATGCCTCTCTCTCAGGCCTTTGACGTCCGTGGTGAACTTCAGGGAGCCTAAGTCATCTGTAAAGCCCCTGAACTTGTAAGTGCACACACTCGCATACAAACACGCACGTGCGCACACAGTGTTATACACAGTGTCCTGACCAGGTCGTGTCCCTCCTGGTGTGTCCGCGCAGTTGGCGAAATACTGTGACAATCTGCTGAAAAAGTCTGCGAAGGGAATGACGGAGAACGAGGTGGAGGACAAGCTGACGAGCTTCATCACAGTGTTCAAGTACATAGACGACAAAGACATCTTTCAAAAGGTGACTAGAGTTCCTCTATTGCTGCAATGGTTGTTCCGACCTCGAGTAGCATATTGAGTAGCACAAATACTCAAAGAGACTTTCTTTTTTTTTTCAAGGCTTGCTTTTCTTGCCCACAGTTTTATGCCAGAATGCTAGCAAAGCGGTTAATACACGGTTTATCATTGTCGATGGACTCAGAAGAACGCCATGATCAACAAACTAAAGGTAAATGTAAAGACCTTTCTCTCACTTGTTTCCTTCCGTTCAAATAGTCCTCCTCCTGATTTTCTTTTCCTTTTCTTTTTTTAACAGCAAGCTTGTGGCTATGAGTTCACGAGCAAAACTGCACAGAATGTACACAGACATGAGCTGTGAGCGCCGACCTCCAACAACAAGTTCAACAATTTCATCAAGACACAGGAGACTGTGGTGGACCTGGGTATCAGCTTCCAGATCTACGTATTACAGGTGAGGAGAACTCTTGTCCACTCACACCAGCCACCCGAGCTGGAGTATTATGAGTATTATGTTATCGTGCTTTCAGTCGCACCGCTACATTTACCTGTCTTCAGTTTCTACCAACGACAGCTTCTATTGCCCCGTTGCTTCCAGTACAAATGTGTAATGTTTGTGGTAAATGCCATGTGATTGCAGGCTGGAGCCTGGCCCCTCACACACGTCCCCCTCCTCCACATTCGCCATCCCTCAAGAGCTAGAGAAGAGTGTGCAGATGGTGAGTTTATTCTTGCGATGCACTGCTGAATTGTCAGGTACAGGTGTGTACTGAGTTAAAGGAGCACAATGAGAAATACACTCCTGTCTTCACCTCCCTTTTAATTTCTTTACAGTTTGAGTTGTTCTATAATCAGCACTTCAGTGGAGGAAGTTGACCTGGCTGCACTAATCTCTGCACAGGTAACAGACACACACGTGCAACAGTATCGCACCCAGACTGGTCTAATCATGGAAGTGAAATACAATCAATAATGATTATATCGTAAAATGTAGCTGGTTCTGTTGTGCTGGCCGCCATTCAACCGCGTCTCTCAACAGGTGAGGTGAAGATGAACTATCTGTCCAAGCCCTACGTTGCCATGGTGACCACATACCAGATGGCTGTGCTGCTGGCCTTCAACAACAGCCTGACGGTGACCTACAAGGAGCTGCAGGACGGCACCCAGATGAACGAGAAGGAGCTTCAGAAGACCATCAAGTCCCTGCTGGACGTAAAGATGCTCAACCACGACTCGCAAAAGGTGTGTGCTCTCATGTGACGCCCATCTCATGGGCAACCAGTGCAGTGTGAAGCCCACCCCTGCACTCTGGCGCCGCGTTTTGTCGTCGGCAGTGGGTACAGACTGGGAGGCTTCTGTTTATTCGCACCAGATGCCTTGGCAAGTCCGTTTCCACGTGGAATGCAATGATGCTATTTTGAATCCTCTGCCCACAGGAGGAGATCGAAACCGAGTCCACGTTTTCGCTAAATATGAGTTTCCACCAGTAAAAGGACAAAGTTCAAGATCACAACGTCGATGCAGAAAGACACGCACAGGTAAGACGAACGCTTTATCCGTCCGTCTCAATACTTTCTCCAGCTTCGCTGTTGCCCTGTTGTCAAGCAGCTGTGTTGATGCCTGAACCTGTCTGATCATTAGGAGATAGAGCAGACGAGGAGCGCCGTGGACGAGGACCGCAAAATGTATTTACAAGCTGCTATAGTGAGAATCATGAAAGCCCGCAAGGTGCTCCGACACAACGCCCTGATCCAGGAGGTGGGTGGAAGTCCTCTCTGTTCAAAGCTCTCATAGTGATTTCTAGAAACTGTTCAGGGGAAACTGGGGAAATATCTTGCAAACTCTCCTGAAGTAGCCGTCAAAAGGGATTTGCTGGGAATTTCATAATATGCCGTTCTCTTGATTTTTCTTTTGAGGATTCACTATTATTTGAAACAACTACTGTTTTTCAGTACCTCTCTTTGAGTGATATACACAACAACACAACACACAGCAGTGTTTAATGTCTTGTGTACCTTTTATCTTTAGTCTTTATAGTCATCCCAGGACGGACATATGAATAAAAACACAGATCCACAAAATAAATACATGCATACATATTTATATATTGTATATACTTTCATGTACCTCCCACATATCATATATATGTGCAGTACACAGACATATACAACCACTTACATACAGGCACAATAATATATCTTTCGCTATGTTTTTCCTTTTTTTTAAACCTTGTTATTCCAGATTTCTATTGCAAACCAAAAGTAAGCTAACCTAACCAAACATTGCAGATGTCTCAGTAGAAGGCAGCATTCTTGCATCCCTGTTTGTGACCCTGTAGATTAACTGCTTCCCATGTATTTTCTAATCGTCCCTGTGTGCAGGTCATCAATCAGTCCAAAGCCAGGTTCAACCCAAGTATCAGCATGATCAAAAAGTGCATCGAGGTGCTCATCGACAAGCAGTACATTGAGCGAAGCCAGACCTCGGCAGACGAGTACAGCTACGTGGCGTAGGCAGCAAAGCCGAGCCCCCTCCACACAAACACTCGCCTGTGTGAACTGACCGACAGACGCAGGTTAAAATGCGGAAAAATCAATAACAAAACAGACTCATTCATCCATTTCGGTTTTGGACTGTCGCTGTCCGCTGTGATTCTATGCGGTGACCAAAGGCAGGACTGGTGCCTCCATCTTTTGAAGAAAAAAAACATGAAAAAGGTCATTGTATCACGTCAAGACAGCCAGCTAACGCCACCTCCCACAAGATCCTTCTCCCAGCCCCGCCCACCTTCTGATTTTTAAGCTGTTTACAACATCACCAGTGCCACGCACCCGTGCGTCAAAAGAAAACGACAAAAGAAAATGCCTATCGCTGTTCGAGAGGAAGAGTCGACCGGGAAAGTAAAAAAAAAAGAAAGAAACCTGGGGAAAGAGTGAGTTGTGACACCAATGACATCATTGGTGGCTACACATTTAAAAAAATTAAAAAATTAAAAAAAAAACATGCTTTCTTTTCTCACGTTTGCAGTTGTTGTGTGTTTTATTTTTCTTTCTTTGTTAAATGTACTGAAGTTAGGAAAAAATATTGTAATAAAACTGGTATACCGACTATTGTATCTACTTTCAAATGTAAAGAGAAAAACATGAGGTGACAGACATGATTCTGCTGCTTGTCAAATAAATAAATAAAACACTGAAGTTTTATGTAAATATTTGTCGAATGTGTGTCCATACGTTCGGTCCCTTTCTGGTGTTTGTCAAGGAGCTGTGTACTCCGATAGGCCGAACTTACCAACCAATGGACAAGTGTTAGTCACAGCTGGGTGCAGCAACACCAGTGTACCAAACGGGCCTTTACTGTGAAGCAGCTGCAGGCTGGGATTTTACATTTGATTAGGAAATTGACTTCACTCAGCGAGAAAAGCACTGAGGCTCGATCTGTTTTTGGGTGAAAACTGAGGACAGGAACAAAGGAGCACAGACAAAGTACCAACAGCAATGGCTTTGTTATGCGTTCGCTGTGAGACTGAACACTGGGACTCGAGTCATTTCATCGTAACGTCAACAATGGCCTCAGTTCCATCCGGTTTCCCCCTGTAAGCCGTGACAGCGAGCCAGCATGCACTACTACCTGCAACTGAAGCAGCGAAATTGAATCAGAATGCATATAATGATGAATACCATGAGAGAACAATTGTGTGAAAAGCTTTCCCAGCATGCATCTCTCCAAGGAAGTTAACAGTGACTCAAACCACCCGGGCCTCAATAATAAATACAAAGTAATAGTTTATCCCCCCCCCCCCCCCCCCCCCCCCCCCCCCCCGCCCCGCCCCCTCTAAAAAAACTGCTCTATACGCACATGCGCGTTCGGTACGCAGCGTGTTATGACTGCTGCCACAGTGCGCGGGGTGCGCCCCGTGGAAGCCCCGTTGTTGCTGCTGACTGCTTGTCCATGGTGCTGACGCAGGCCAGAAATAAGCGAGGGAACACGTCATTCATCGGGGAGGAAGATGCAACCGTATTTAGTGACGCCACGTCCGAGCAGATGGGGTCATAAAGAATGTCACGTGCGCCGTAAAATGAGCCATGTTTTATGTAATTGTAGGTTAATGTATGGACCCAAACGGTGCAAGCAGGAAAAAAGCCTCCCCACCGCCCCGTCCTCTTATTCTCTCGACGTTTTATATTCCGTTATCATGCAGGTCTCCACTGTGCAGGACCTCGTGGCGCAACCGGTAGCGCGTCTGACTCCAGATCAGAAGGTTTGCGTGTTCAAATCACGTCGGGGTCATATCTTTTCAACCAAATACATAAAAGCAGGTTTGTTTACTAACATGAAAACATCTGCTGACATACATCACAACATAAAAGCTCTCGAGTGTCTTGGCTTCCATGTCAGAGTATGTGTAAACAACTGTTTACCTTATCGCCATCTGGTTGAACGGGGAAGATAAACCCATTAAAGTGAAAGATACATTTTGATTCATCTTCCTTCATTTCATATTCACCGTGTTTGGACTCCTCCGTAATAGAGGCATTGTCCATACACCAGATGTCAGTGAGTGAGTTCCGTGAGCTGTAAAGGGCAAGCAGTTCTCAATGTGGGCTTTCAATCACAGGAGTGAATGTGTCCAACAAAGCACCACAGCTGTCACATCAACGACTGCATTCAGGCCTAAATATAGACGTGCACGCGAATGCATTTGACCCTGACGTGATTTGAACACACAGCCTTCAGATCTGGAGTCCGAAGCGCTCTCTTGCTCTGTTGTGTGGTTGATTTTGGTCACTCAGAAACACCTCGCAGGTCTCGTGGGGGAAGTCACAGTTGCGAGAGAGGAGCTCAGGGCAACACACACGGTTCCGCCATCACAGCCTTCTTCATTCTTCCCGCTTCGCCGCTCGTTGCAGCCTTGATCCCCAACGTTTTGTTGCTGATGGACGCAATCCCTCTAGTCCGGCAAGCTTCAGCGGGTATGAGGCAGAGAGGGGTTTTGGGGACCCTGACAATCTGCTGCTGAAGGGAACTATATATGGACCAGGAGCCGGCCCATACGGCATGGTACACTCCAGTTCCATCTGTGGAGATGAAAGTGTGGAGATGAACTCAATAGAGAGCAGACTGAACTTGAGATAAACCTTCTAATTAGGGGAGAATCGGAGGCAGACGTCTATGCTGTGCGCGCTTTCTGTCAATTCTTTTTACACATTATCAGTGTTTTGGTATAGAAAACACGACCATTGGCTTTGTCCAGTTCTTTTTGGACTCACCAACCATAGATCCTTTACTTCCCCTGTGCCTATTCATGTTTGTTATTTTGCTGTACAGTGACCAAAATCATTTACTGGTATCATTTCAGGGGATTTGGGTAGTACAATTGGTGAAGCTGTGATATGTATCCCCCACTTATAAGTGCCCCTAAAACCCATACAGCCAGAGAAAGGAACCAGCCATTCCCTAAATGATTCATACCATCATTGTTTAGTTTCTCTTGCTCTCTATTTATAAAATATGTAGATTGTGCATCATCAACATTCTTCTTTCACATAGAAAGCGCATAGCCCTCTGATGTGAGTCATAGATGTCACACATGGGACTGTTTATTGATCTAGAGCCAGAGGTCAAATGTCATATAGACAACAGGATGTCTTCCTTTTAAATGTACAATGCAGCAATTAACCCAATCCCAACAAAAGGAGGTTCCTGGAGAAGAAACGACAGGGTGTAATACTGTCAGCAGCCTGCAGATGGAGCCGTTTAGCTTTCATAAAGACGGGTTGCCGGACACGTCGGTCAGTGAAGGGGGCATTGCATGGATCATACATGCACATATTCAAATAATACAACAAATAAATAACAACTTTTATTATTAGCTTTGTAGGGATCCACCAGTTTCAACATGACACTTGTTTTGAGGCTTGGCAGACATTGTTTTTCCTTGAGTTAAACCATGTGTCGATAGTGACACAACTTTAAAGCCTTCTGAGAGAAGTGCAGACACCTAGAAGCCCATTCCGCCACTGCAATGAACAAATTAAGATCCTGTAAGTCATAATTATGAGATGCTAAGCCATACTTATGAGATAGTATCTCATTATTATGACTTACAGAATCAGTAGCAGTAGCAGAAATGGGCTTCCATCAGGCCACACAGTAAGTACACAATAATAATAATAATAATCCATTTAATTTATATAGTGCTTTTCAAGATACTCAAAGACACTTTACATTATACACAGCTACAGGGAGCAATGCAAGGTTAAGTGTCTTGCTCAAGGACACATTGACTAGGGCGGGATTGAACTGCCAACCTTGATTGAACGACGGGCATGCTAACCACTGACCCATAGTCGCCCAACAATGGGTGGATGTTGCATGAAATGTCCCATGGCGTCATGACGTAAGGCAGCGGGGACTCCACTTCACTGAGCTTGAATGCAAAGTACAGGCTCATTAGGAATTGTAGGTGTGACCCCACCGTGCACACTTTATCTTTGTACACACACTGCAGCTGGCCGTTGGACGTGCGCGTGCAGCGTGCATCCCATTGGCACCTTTATGACCATCAGGCGGCCCTCATGATGATTAAATGGAACAGTCAGCTACAGAGACCAGGCCAGACTGATGACTCTGTTACTGTAGCCTTCAAAAGCCCACACGCAAGACGTGATGGGAAACCAACCGGGGAGGCACCCCTAAGACCAAGTCACCTTCAACAGAGGCCAACATCAAGGTGGCATGAGAATGCGCTGGAGGAGGCAGAATAGGGACGTAGTAACTTAGGAACACACACATCTAGTGAGTGAATCGGTGTGGGGCGGGATTCTCTGGGTGATGCCTCAGGATTGATCCGTAAAAGCGAGACATCGATGTCACACCAAGAATGCAAAGGTGACCAAATATTGGTCTGGAGTCAGGACATTAATGATGTCAAAAAAAAAAGAAGATAAGAGCTGGTTGCTGAACGGGCATCAAACAAACAGAACATATTTGAGGAGCAGCGACAGTGTAGTTTGAGGACAAAGTGGACGCTCCATCTTCCATCTCCCATCTTCCATCCTCCATCTTTCATCCTCCGTCTGTCATCCTCCATCTTTTTCATCATCCATCTTTCATCCTGCATCTTGCGCTGGTGTTCCTGTTCACTCTCTTGGATGCTTTAGATCACAAGAGCAAAGAGCCACAGAAAGGGCCGCAGCTTTTATCAGTAAATTGGGTCATTCCGTGGATCCCGCCTCAGGCCCAGCTCTCCTTTCTATATATATATATATATATATTATATATAATATATATATTATATATAATATATATATATATATATATATATATATATATATTATATATATATATATGTCCCTATCAGCGCTCTGCTCAGCACCTCCGTTCTGCCGGCCAGTTCAACTTATCCAGTCTCATTCACCCCGAGTGGAAATCCGACATCCACCGTGCGCTGGATCGACACGCCGAGGAGCTCCACGCGCCCTGCACCTGAGCTCGAGCCGTCAGGGTTCCCCACGTCAACCAAACCATAACGCCCACACTCAGGATGTCGGTGGTTTCTGGGACTATGGGATACATGGGTTGGGGAAACGTGTGTGTCTATGTGGAGGGGCCCCTCTCGCAAAGTGTGTTTTAGGGGCATGTGTCTCCAGTCCGAATGACAATCGATGACCCTTTCAACAACGACCTGCTCAGAGGGGATTCTTGTGCTGTAAGCTATCCACTAAACCACTAAACGAAAAAAAACATTACAAAACCAACTTTCTCCGATAACAAAGCCACGCGATGTGAAGTATCTCTCTCTCCCGATGGGGGTTGCCCCCCAGCTACAGACCTGCACACCGCAGCCTTTCGGGTGGTGTGTGTGTGTGTGTGTGTGTGTGGGGTGGGGTGGGGTGGGATGGGATGGTGGGGAGCGGACATTCTTCGAGCCTGCTCCGACATGTGGACGCGCTCGCGGTGGCAGTCCAGTGGTGCGCTCTCGCTGGAGAGGCTTCTGGCTGAGGAAGTTTCTGTAAAGTGAGTCAACGCGGCGCGCACGCACGCACGCACGCACACACACACACGCACACACACACACACACACAACACACACACGCACACACACACACCACACACTGGGAGGACGCCAAACCCAGCTCCGCCGCCTGCCGGATCAATGCTGGGCTCTCCACCCCTCTCCCTCGTCTTCCTCCTCCGAGGACGCAGCTGGGCACCGAGACAACTTCTCTTCGACCTCGTCGTCGCAACCACCGAGGATTTGAGTTTTGTTTTGGCCTTCGCTCGCCGGGGACGGTCCCCGTCGCCCTGGCGCGGCTCTTTCCTCGTTGGGATTAACGCGGCGCAGGGTGCCATGAAAGTGACGGTGTGCTTCGGGAGGACCGGGTGGTCGTCCCGTGTGGAGATGGGAATATACAAGTCCACAGCCTCATCGAGGCAGGCGGCCATGAGGTACAAGAAGGCGATCGCGAAGGTAAGCCCCACGTGCGCAGCCCCGCTGCTCCGGCGTGTGCTTTGCGTAACGTCCCGCGGAGCCTCGACATGGCGCTTTTTTTCACGGCCAAAAGAAGGGAGCAAAGTGGCTGCCCCGCTGTTAACGGAGCCGGTGAGGCCCCCAGCCCCCCCCCCCCGGAGGAAGGGGGGGAAACTATCATTGCAATATCGAAAGTGACGCTCTGGAGGGCACAAACAAAAAAAAAGTTGTGAAGCATATGGACCGTCTCTCTGTGTGGGAAACACTGCTACTGTAGTTGTACTGGCCTCAAAGGTGGGAGAACGGAGTCATCCAGGTGTGTGTGTGTGTGTGTGAGAGAGTTTGTGTTGTGTGTGTGTGCGTGACATATTATACTATGTCACCGTTTGTGCAACCACTCAAACAACAACAATTTGAGTTACAAATATAATATACTATCATGTAGGTACACTGTTGGATACACATTATAATGTGTGTGTGTGTGTGTGTGTGTGTGTGTGTGTGTGTGCGTGCATGTCCCAATCCGTTGTTATATAAAACGTGCAAGAGTGTGCATTGGTGGAGGAACTCTGCTTTGCGCTGACCAGAAAAGAAAAACAAGTTTTAAAGTTCGTGGACTACCGAAGACGAGGGAACGCACGAGTGTGTGGAACCCCCCCCCCCCCCCCCCCCCCCCCCCCCCCCCCCCCCCCCCCCCCCCCCCCCCCCCCCCCCCCCCCCCCCCCCCCCCCCCCCCCCCCCCCCCCCCCCCCCCCCCCCCCCCCCCCCCCCCCCCCCCCCCCCCCCCCCCCCCCGTGCCGAGTTTGAATGAGGCCCGAGTAGCACACTGATTGCTTTTTCCTTTTTGTGGGTTTCTAGTGTCTGCGCTTTGAGGCCCATTAACTGACTAATCTAATGAATGACCTCAAGTGAGGTGCTGTTCCTGTGGTTAGAGACAGCGCTCTCTCTTTGCCATGTGGTATTACCGTGAGACCTCTTTGCAAGCCACTGGAGTACCTGGACCAACCCCCTCTCTGTTTGAGAGAGACATCCCAGAGTGAGGCCATGGCATGGTCTGGGTTTGATGGAACAAAAATCAATGTTTTTTCCCCCTCTTCAGCACATTTCTCAGGGAGACTTCTCTTCACACCTCAGCTCCATGGCGACAGGTGAAATACCGTCGACCTCCTGGAAAATATTCCCATTGATTCATATTCATGCCTCGGCAGTATATCTTTACCACTGAAGCCAAACAGTGACAAAGTAGGTCAACATTAACGCTAGTGCTTCAAGAGCACTTCTTCCTTGCAGACACACTAGCGATCACACACACACACACACACACACACGCACGCACACACACTCCTGTTCACCAGTGCTTGTTGGGTTTTCCATGGTTCAGCAGAACGGAGGCGACTGGTCCATTGATCCATGCAGTGTAAATGTAGAAGTGTAGGCTTCCCCTCTGGAGGACACTTGGCTTGAGGTCAACATAACTACTGTATCACAGGCCAGCCAAGACCTTTGGACTACCGGAAGATGAGTTCAGGTCACATCAGTTGTATAACATTCCCCCTGCAGCTTCTGGACGCTTTGATGCGTGACTATTTTTTTTTAAAAGCGCAAAAGTGAGTTTTTATTTGTCTGCATTTAACAAAAACAAAAACAAATCACAAAAAACAAATCTGAATGCTCACTTTTGGCATTAAAACAACAGCATTAATCACGTCGTCTCCAGGGATCCAGCTATAGCATGAAGAACAGAGAAACAATTGACAAGTGAAGTAGGAGTCCGCCGCAGTTCAGAAGCCTCAGATTGCAAAGGCATATTTTGCACCTGAAGAGTGTTTAAAAAAGAAAAGAGTGTCCCACTGAAGTGCGGGTGCTACATTAGAATAAGTAAGCTATAATATGAAAGCTGCTTGTCGTTTGGTTCATATTTTCAGGACCAAGTGGGAAAAAAAAGAGTTTGTTGGAACCGCACCAAACAATAAAAGGTGTGAAGCCCCTTTTAGACGAACTCAGGATTAAACACCTTTTGATTGACCTCTTTGTTGATCCATTTTATCCGGAGACAAAGAGTTTGCAGCCTCTAATCTCAGTGGTGTGTAAAACTTCTCCTCTCGGAATGAGCTGAGCCCAATGAAGACCATGTCACAGGCTGTTCCATCTTACCGGATCTCCTCCGGGGTCTCTCGAGGCCTGAGTGGGACCAGGAAGTACGAATCAATCAAGCCCTCGAGCACCGTTGAGCTCAGAGTCGATCTGGTCTCCAGTATGCACAGTCATGAAGGAGTTGTGCTAATTGGCTTTTCAAGCTTCTCATCCTGCCTTTCGGTTCCCCATTGCTGTTGTTTTCAGCACTTGGCCAGTCAAGTAATAACTGAGTGTTTCGCGCATTTATTTGAGTCACGTAAGCAGGAGCAATATGAAGATGTGTTGTTGTTGTGGGCTTTCCTTTTTGCCATACGAAAATACGCGTAGCCGTGACTTGGAGGTTCAGATCTTTGCTCGTCCTCGCACAGTCTGATTTCCCGTTTACTGCACCGGCTGAGACGTAAAGCTAAATACTATTTGAAACACTGGATCCCTAATTTGTGGCTCTAACTCTCGGAAGGGCTGCGTCTCCAGATCCCATTTGTCTCCTACTTTCCCACAGTTACTCAACCTAAATGGTGGCTCAGGCATTCAAAGCACATAATTCCCCCCTCACTATATTCCACAAATTCGGGCTTTGCAGACATGTCACAGCTAAGTCAAGTTGTTGAAATACAGATGGAGAGATGAAGACTGAAGCAAAAACAAAGTCCTCCTCTCTGATTACACGCTACATCAGCAGCATATTATGAGCATGTGGCCTTTGGTTCCAGCATGTCTGAAGACAAGTCCACGAGGTTATGATGTATCTTTATAGCACGTACAGATGCATGTGACCTCAATCACAAAATAGTGAAAGGTGGTAAAAGTGGTTGATTAACAGTAATCGTGTCCACAGCTGACACAGTGAAGTAACTGTTAAACCAAGATAAAGTAACAGTTGGAATCATCTGAATAAGTGTACAGACTGGAAGCACGAATAGCAGTTTTTACACTGTTTTTTTTGATGATTTTTGATGAACACATTAGTAAGATTTAGAGATGTGCTTGGAGCCAGGCTAGCTGTTTCCCCTTTTGTTTCCAGAATTTATGCTAAGCTAAGCTAATTGACGGCTGGCGGTAGCTTCATATTTAGTATTTCCCCCTCAAAAAATTCAAACTATCTTTAAGTCTTGTTTTGAAAAATAAAAAGTTCACTTTAAAGTGGTCTTTCGCTCCCACCAGTTGAGAACTGGGTAGACGTCTTACGGTTACGGCTCAACAGCTGTGAGTCTTTAATTTATTTGTTCATTTTAAGGTTTTATTTACTCAGTGGAAAACATCCATGAAGATTCTGCAAAACAATAAAAACAGAAATGGGGAAGTGAACAATTGTCTTATATGTGCTGCATTAAGTAACAGGCCTTTTGCACTCAAAAGAACCAGATGGCAGCGACATATTGGCTGTGCAGTATATCTTCCGTACATCTTCTTGGAGCCGCAGCGTGAGCACGCTGACTGCACACCTAGCAGGCGGCATGCTGCTGACCCCTCGTCCTTGTCATGTCAAAGCAAGTTGGCTGTTGAGCAACTGTCTGCTCGACCTGGTGAGAAACAAATACGACGTTGGAGGGCCGCTCCCTACAGCAATGTCTTGGGAACTAGACTCTTTTCTGCTGCGGGGCAAAGCTAAGACAAGTTAGCATCTGTCTGTGACATGATGTTTGAAGCGCTGATTGTTGATTTTGGAGGGGGGAAAAAGAGAAGACAGGACACCCTTCAAAACACATAGCTATTTGTTTCATGGCCTTTTCAAAGAAGTGACTATAGCAATGCCGTTATGTGGAAAGTTCCATCAGCCTCTACTAAAAGTACAACAAGAGTGTTTAGTCCTCATCTGTTCTGAGGTGAGGGCTCAACAAGCCAGTGAGTGGACTGTACAAGGCGGAGCTGTGTAGGCCCTTCAGGGTGATGGGATGCAATGTGATTGATGGTAACTGAGTAAGAGTAGGCCGGTTCAACTGTGGTCAAGCAGCAGCGATTTCCTAGAGTTTGTCTCCACCACAGCAGGGAACAAAGTTTTCTCCTCTGGCCTTTTCCTTCAGTTTTCTATCCCTTTACTATCTTCATCTCTCTTTTCTTTCTTCCTTTCTTCTCCTTTTTGGTTTTCCAGCCGACTGAGCAGCGTCCTTGCTTTTGTGCTAACTCCTTCCAGGCAGTGGCGGATTTAGCAAATTGGGGGCCCAAGGCGAAGGTATGTATGGGGGCCCCCATCCGATCTTTAAAAGAGAACGAAAAAAGATTTAACCGACTGAATGGTGGATAGGCAGGTAAAGCTAATCTACAGGGAAGTAAAGGTTGGAGAGGAAAAAAAAAAAACCTTCCCCTTTAAACCCTGCATACACTTCTTTACTCCAAAATGAAGATGGTAAGCAGAGAACCATTTTCTCACAGGTCTTCACACCAACATGATGCGCAGATGTAGGAGCTGTACCTGTAAAATAATAATGATAGTAATAATAAAAAACATTGTCACCAACTAACAATATGGTCTATGAACAAAATTAGCATATTTCTTCTATCATGAAGTGAGAGGATAACAAAAAACAACAGCATTCCATCATTGGGATTAAGAAATATGATTTTTTGACTCACCAAAGCCCCATCATCGACATCATCGTTGTCAACGTCGTCAATAACACTGTGGGTGACGGTGGGCGGTCCTCTTCATCGTCTTGGGTAACGTCGTTATCCTCACCTAGCGCCACTTCACAGCTAGCTGCAGCTGTAGAGGCGTGTTCAACGCTGTGGGCGTTCCTGCCTGTATCCCCAGTAGCCGTAAAAAGTGTGTCATCTTTGGCAGCGTTTCTAAATATTTATCGGCGTCTTTTCTTTTTTTTCTTTTAATTGAGCTGCTTGGATAACTTCGTTTCATTTTTGCTTTTATTCTTGTCTTGCTTCTGAATCGTCCTCCTGTCACTGTGTTTATCTTTCGCGCCGCGCACCTTTACGGACTAGTCCATTTCATGGTGAAAGTAGGGGGTGTAGGGACACGACAGATAACCATGAACTGGACATTTTAACTATTACTTCAACGTTTCACTGTATTTCTTAAGAATATTAACACAATTGACCATGATTTTGAAGCGTTCATGATGATAAGGGGCTTTTTCTTTTCTTTTTTTCTTTTTGAGGTTGGTTGGGGGCCCCCCTTCTACGACCACTGGTAGGGGGCCCCAAGCAGCCGCCTACCTATGCCTCTATGCCTCTAAGACCGCCTATGCTTCCAGGGGAATACTTGCCTGCCAGTCTTTGACTAAAACAACACACACCCGCTGCTCACCCGAATCACGAGTTGAAGTTTTGCCCAAGCATCCAGAAAAGATGTTCAGAACCTGCACGCTGCACGTCCCTTAATGCTTTCAGCGGAGATCTGACACAGGGGTTTAATCAATTTGAAGGAGTTTCTTGCTTTTTTTAACCAGCATGTTGAAGAGGGAGATCACCTCAGGTGCACTACAGAATCTGTAGAATCTGTAGCAATAATATAACTTGCAGTGGTTTTTGCAGAAAACACATTATACGGTGCAAAATAGCCTGTAATTTCCCATGGAGGCTGGTAACAGCCTGTTTATTGTCGTATGGTGGTGACAGTAAATGTTGGAGCAGACTAGTAGTTAAATACTATTCTAAAAAGAGAGATCCTAAAGTTCTACTTCAAATTGAAATTACTTCATTGTAAGTATAGTTCAGCAGGGTAGAAACTTATACAGTACAGCCCACAAGTAGCTGGACAATGACGTGCTCTTTTGTTATTTTCCACCCAAGCACATTTAGAAAGGACATGAAGCGGACTATAGGGTTTACTTTAGTTTTTCTAAGTGTTCTCATTCATATTGGATGAATGGTTCAGGGCCGGTGCACAGTGAAGCACAATGATTGTAAGCATACAGAAAGGGCAACCAAAGTAGTTTTTTTATTGACAAATATTTGGGATATTCATTACTGACAAATTCATTCACAAATTAAGAAATAGGTGACACAGTGGCTGGAGTGCCAACAGAGCAAATGTGTTGGCACTCAAACTTTGGTCTAAGTTAGTGCAGCTTGATAATTTGAGAGCACTGCCGTACAACCTGTCTGGCTGGCGAGCTTCCCTACTCACGTGGACGGCACCAAGGACAATGACACCACGCCGAGTCCCTTATCTTTCCCAAACAGTGTCTCTCTTCAGGGCCAAGCCGAGAGGGCTTCAGGGCTTCCCCGCGAGGTGCTTATATTGATATATTATACGGTATGTTTCAGGCAATTTGTCTGACTGTAGCTGCTAAAGACGACAATGCAAGCGGGCCGCATGCCATCATGGTAACTGCCAAAATCGAAGTATGCCACAGCAATGCCAAGACTCTGCGTGACCGGTTGTCTGGCTACATGTATTTGATGTTGGGGGCATTCAGGGTCGGTTTATGTTGTCACTGCTGATGTGATTTTACTACTTTACTATTTTTTTTGGTTTGCTGTGTTTGTGTTCCTGGCCATGGTTCTACATAACAGAAATTCCTTTTTGTTGTCAAATCATTAACATATTTAGCAGGACTGGACAGCGTGGCAAGAAGCTCAAGGGGAATTTGTGGGTGTGTACATGGATGCCATAGCCATGTTTTCAATACCATTGTTCTTCAATGATTATTTTCTCATGCATAGCACGTTTTGACCACTCTGATACATCGAGCACAGGCTCTCCCGGCCCACGGCCTTGTGACGTCAGGGACTCCGTCTCGTTATCTGAACTCGCCGGTTCAGATAAAGGAGCTAATGATTAGCCTGAACCGGTGGAAGCGAGACAATAGCAGCAATGCACTGCACTTGATCTCGCGTAACTTAGACGTGCGCTTGTGTCGTGAGGCTTCTCGTCATAGCACCAGAGAGTGAGAGTGTCCGAAACGCCCCGACGTTCTACCGTTCTACCGTAATACCGGTTGTTGTTCCGATGAAATGTTGCAGCTGCTTATTGATGCTCTGACAAAACTGAATTTTGTTAATATTGACCCAGACCAGATTTTAACCCCCTGTCCTCCTGATCTGGAGGCAGCTGCGTACAACCGCTGTGCCACAATGGTGCAACAATAGCTTCGATTTCTGTCTTTTTTGTCTCCCATCTCTCTTTCTTATCACTCCTGCTTACCCCTCTCGATCCATTCCCATTCACCTCTAACGCTCCCTTTTGTTATCACAGATTAGTCACCAGAAGATAATGGCTTTGCTTTGGGAAAGGTTAGCATTAAGCTCCTTTCATGTAATTCTGTTGACCTGGCTGGTAACCACATATGGGGAGTCAGAGGAATTGGTTTCACCACAGACAACTGAGACACAGGAGAGAAAGGCAGAATAAGTGGTAATCTTTAGTCATACAAAACCCTCTTACTGATAACGCTGCTCAATATTAGAGGGGTTATTGTTCCTCCTAACCCATTTTATGTCCTCTGTCTTCTTGTCTGCTGTATTCAAGATAAATTGTCTGTTGGTTGGGAGTTGAGAAAATTAAAAAAGCTACTTTCCCCTGTGCTGTCAAACCAACCCTCTCCTTATTATGATGCATTAAAAAAGCTACTTTCCCCTGTGCTGTCAAACCAACCCTCTCCTTATTCTGATGCATATGGCTGAAAGTTGGACCACATAATCCATGTTGTATTTTTGTAGACATTGTTCTTTAATGGAACATTTGAGCAAGGTAACACGCTGTTGAAATTAAATGTATTTCATGCAGAAAGGTCCAACAATATGCTTGCTAATGCTGCTAAAATGGAAAAGCACTTTCAACCCAACACATTCTTAAAGGGTGTTTTGAAGGCTTCCACTGTCTACACTTTGCACGGCTTAACATGGCCCCCACCCCCTGTTTCTGCTCTTAAAATGTACACAGGCATTACGTTTTCATTCAGTAATGGTATAGGCTTCTGTAGATCAGGAGAAGCTCCTAGATCTGACCCTGTGAAGAGGAGAAGCTTTCCCTCAGCTTTTATATACATATATAGAGGGAGAGCTGCTCTGGCGTCAGAAATAATCAAATTGGTTCACTTAAACTTCAGTGGGTGCAGCCAGGGAAACACAGCACTGTGGAATGGCAACCTAACGGTATGAATTATACAGACATAATGAAGGCTAGTCAGGGTAATTGATGACTTTTGATCATGAGCAATATTTCAGGTAGCAGCAAGAAAGAGAGATTTATGATCTCAGCAGCTTCTTGCTCTCTTGCTTTTACAACGGGCTTTAAGGTTTCTAAGCCAGAAAAATAATAGTTATAATGATTCTGCAACATCTAACTCAACCACTGAGATTATTTCTGCCCTGAGAGCAGTTTGCCTTCTTGAAAAACAAAACAAAAAATTTCCATATTCCAGATGTAGGACAAGAATCGATGGTGACTTATGACATGCTTGACTGGCTGGCCGACCACAGAGTCAAAGAAGTGGAGTGGTCTCCATTAACAACCCACCCACACACCATGGTGTGGGGAGAGCCGTATACTGTACATTTGCTTCACTTATCCATGAAGTGTGTGTTGTTCTACATGATGACATAGTTACATCGCCCAAGGAGGTTGTGCTTTTGGTTCAGTTAGTCTGTTTTTTCAGCAGGGTTACGGAAAATCTACGGGCTCGATTTGGTGGAAGGGTTTAGTATCGGCAAATGAAGAACCAATTAAATGTTGGTGTAAATCCGAATCACGGGGCGGATTCACAATTCTTTTTGATTTGGAAAAGAATTAGCCCATTTCCATTTTCGTTTTGGGTACAGTAGCCCTCTGAAGTGCCTGCAGTTGTTGCTCTTGTTTTTCCCACCCCACGCCTCAATGAGATGACAATTCCTGACTCCAGCTGGATCCAACTGTGTGTGCAAGTTGTAGCAAAGGCCAACTATGTGGTTTGCGGTGTTTCGACATGCAGGCCACGCCAGGCCCTCTTGGGTGTGATCCACTATTTTGTCAACAGCTTATTTCTGTGGCCACGATTGCAGTTACTGAGCACTGAGTTACTGAAGCACAAGCGTGGTGTGTTTGTTGAGGAATTAAGAACAAGACCTTGTAATGATTGTCTTTCAGATGGAAGACCGGATACATTTCTTACGTAACCTTATGTATTGACAAGGAGATCTTCTAGACCCTTTCCTGTTGCGATGCAAGAATATTTGGTTTGTAGCACTAGGACAGAATAATTTCTTTCTTTGTTGCTTCTAGATACTTTATTTTTAAACCTTAATTGGATGCTTATTAATGCACTATGCCCAAAGAACTGTGACACCCCGAAAAAAGGTCAACAACCCTAAATTAAAGATGATAACAACTTTAAAAATATAAATACAGTATTAGAATTTGAACTTTTTCTCAGTCTAAAAGCTTAAACTGCAATAGACATTTTGACTTTTAATGGCAAGCAAAGCACAGGTGGAACTAAGAACTTTAACGAGGGCTCTGTTCCATTTATGTGTATCAGTAAGTCATGACGGTGAGTCAGCGTTCACAATACCAAGCCCACAGAACGAGTACACATGAATGGAATGCAGCCCAATGTTAGGCCATTAATTACCCTTCAGCAGTCCCTGCTATGACTAGGTTAGTCATTTTTTGTGAAAAAGATAATCTAACGTTTTTTTCCCTTCTTTTTTGCCCCGAGTTTGCGTAACAACTTCTAAATGAGCAGATAGACAGAAAGCCTCGACGTTCACACCCAACACAAATGGAGCAACGTAAGCAATCATTTGGAGTTGTGTTTCAGGTCAGTTGACAAATGTAAATCCAGATTATTTTAACTATGTTTTATGAAAAAATGATGTCTCTTAGTTTGCCCTACTGTCATCACAAGCTAGCTAGCTTACGCTAAGGTTTTGCGACAAACTAGCTCCATGTTGCTGCGAATGAGCTGTCCATCCATCCATCCATTATCAGCCGCTTATCCGGGGTCGGGTCGCGGTGGCAGCAGGTTAAGCAGGCCGACCCAGGCTTCCCTCTCACCCGCAACACTTTCCAGCTCATTCTGGGGGATCCCGAGGCGTTCCACGGCCAGCCGGGAGATATAATCCCTCCAGCGTGTCCTCGGTCTTCACCGGGGTCTCCTACCAGTTGGACGTGCCCGGAAAACCTCTAATGGGAGGCGTCCAGGAGGCATCCTGACTAGATGCCCGAACCACCTCAGCTGACTCCTTTCGACACGAAGGAGCAGCGACTCGACTCCAAGCTCCCCCCTGATGTCCGAGCTCCTTACCCTATCTCTAAGGCTGAGCCCGGCCACCCTACGGAGGAAGCTCATTTCGGCCGCTTGTATCTGAGATCTCGTTCTTTCGGTCACGACCCAGAGTTTGTGACCATAGGTGAGGGTTGGAACGTAGACCGACCAGTAAATGGAGAGCTTTGCCTTCCGGCTCTGCTCCCTCTTCACCAAGACCGACCGGTACAGCGCCTGTTTTACTGCTGCAGCCGCACCGATCCGCCTGTCGATCTCCCACTCCACCTTACCCTCACTCGTGAACAAGACCCCGAGATACTTGAACTCCTTCGCTTGGGGTAGGCAGTTTGCCCCCACCTGGAGGGAGCAATCCGCCGGTTTCCGGCAGAGTACCATGGCCTCAGATTTAGAGGTGCTAACTCTCATCCCTGCCGCTTCGCACTCGGCTGCAAAACGCCCCAGTGAATGCTGGAGGTCACGGTCCGAGGAGGCAAACAGGACCACATCATCCGGGAACAGCAGAGAGGCAATCCCGAGACTCCCGAACCGGATCCTCTCCGCCCCCCGTCTGCGCCTAGATATCCTGTCCATGAAGGTCACGAACAGGACCGGTGATAAAGGGCAGCCCTGGCGGAGGCCAACACCCACCGGGAACGTGTCTGACTTACTACCGAGGATACGAACACAGCTCCTACTGCAGGCGTACAGAGACCGGATGGCCCGTGCCAACGGGTCCGGCACCCCATACTCCTGCAGCACTCCCAACAAAAAACCCCGAGGGACCCGGTCGAAAGCCTTAAACTGGTTGGGCAAACTCCCAGGACCCCTCCAGTAATCTTGCGAGGGTAAAGAGCTGGTCCACTGTTCCACGACCGGGACGGAATCCGCACTGTTCGTCTTGAATCCGAGGTTCGACAAGGTGCAAATGAGCTAAAGATGCTAAAAAAAGGAACGCACATGTGGAAGTAAGAGCTTTAACAAGGGCTCTGTTCCTCGTGTTGCTGGCTAGCTGACCAAAGTAAGTCCGTCATTCATTGTCCTTGAAGCTCTGTTTCTGGAGAAACTGTGTGTGAGTCTGAGCTTGCTGGTGTCAACTTCCTTCTCCAGCTATCTAGCTAGTTTACTGCTTATTGGGTTTTCTTCGACCTAGCAAGCTGCCTGTTGCGGTAAATTATCTCAAGGTGCTAAAATGCTGCTGTGAGTTTACAGTTCTACAGTTGGGTGATAAATATTTGCGTGTTTATTACTATGAGCGGCCTATGTCACACTCACGCAGCAATGGACTGTATTTATTTGTTCACGTGTCAAAACTTTGTAGCCAAGCTTTAGCTTACTAAACTCCTTTTGTTACTCTTGTGACTATACTGTTTAACACAGGCTACTATTACACACACTGCTGCAGCAGGTTTTATTTGCTACTTAGGACAAATTACATTTGTTATCTCTTCTCAACTCTTTCTTTTTGCTTTTCTTTGACGTCTTTATCACCGGTGTTATCTCTCCCTGCATGACTCCCTTCTCATCCTCAAGGGAAAAGGTCAAAAAGGGTCTTTTAGCTAATTTGTCTTGCTGATTCCTCTTCTTTCTAACCTGACATGCAGTATCTTTATGGCAAATACCCTTTCTTTGGTCGTGAGGTGCACACAACAAAGCATACTAATCATTCTGTACAGGTTCCAGATTATCTGTTGGCTACATTGACTATGCATGGTGCAAGGATTTTAACCTGGAGACTGAGAAATGTGTGACTGAGGGATGTTAAATGGTAAGATTTTGCTTGCGTGCAGGCTTCCCCAAAAAGCAGTGCCCCTTTCGGGATTCAGTGCCATGCTCACGACCACTTTGTAAATACAGAGCTTGAGCACCTTATGAAGAAAACGCTGTCTGTACATGTGATGGGAAAACAGAATTCATTGCTAGTTGATTTTTCTGTAGTATTATTAGTTTGGAAGGATTAGAATGACTTGATTGTGCAATATAAAATTTGGAAATAGCCTACAACTTCAAAGTGGTCCTAAGGATTTTTCTGTCATTGGCCTTTGACCCCACTGATGCACTCTGGGCCTTTCAACCCTCTTACATGAAACACGCATGGAGTCTTTTTTTCGGTGGATAAAGTAAATTAACATGTCAGTGGCTGGACAGCGCTTTTATCAAACACCGTTCAACCTACATTTGATTTTGTTAGATGAGCTTGAATGATGGGAAACCTAATCAGCAATAGGTAATTCAGCATACTTGTGGAATCATTGTAATTTTATAAATACTAGCAGATTACTGTGCTAACTTCTAGGATACTAGTATATTAATAGGACACTAAAATACTAACTGCCAATGAGCTATGCATCATGGTCTGATGCTTTTGTAATAAAGACTTCAATGTGTTCAGCTCCAATTTAATTTTAAACTGGGTTTGGCTTTAGGACTTTTCAACATTCATTATTCATTTAGTATTCATAATCAGCATGAACTTAATTTTTCATGCTGTTGATACAGCAGTTCCCTGAATGCAGTTTAACCTGATTAACTTAGCCAGGTGTCTTTCAAACTGCTCATCTATTGATCTGCCATAATTGTCCTCATGACCCGTTCCCTAATGGTCTGGAATCTATTATTTTGTCTGTCAAGCTTAGGGCACTACTTCATTTCCTTTGCTAAATAACTGAATAATCTCTCCCCTGTGATATATTCACTTCCTCTAGTCTCCATTGTTTTGCATATGCTGCAAACACATTTGCAACCAAACCTGCTCTTTTCTGAAAAGTATCTGTTCATAACGGTCCGAAATAGGATATCACATTGAAACAATTTTTCAATGTATGCGGTTTGCACTATTGCTCATTCAAATTCTTTGAAAAAGAAATGATGTCACCGCTTATACATTGACAACTGGCATTTCTATTAATCTGTTTGTGTGGAGCTTTCAAAACATCTGCCCACTAATATACCCTCTCAAACATCCAGACAGAACTGTGAAATGAAAATAGCATGCTCAGGGCTACAGGAGAGAAATAAATCCTGAATGTTAGATGAGCTTAGACATTGGCGGGACGGTGGGATATTACAGTCATTTGGACCAATTTATTGTGAAGCAAGCAGGGCAGTATGAATAGAGGGATAGGACAAGTTTGCTACCATGCTAAAGTGGATTATTTTCTTTGTGAAGTTAATGAACGCAAGGGAAAAGGTTTTTGCAGATTTTGTGCTCTGGAGCTTAAAGTATTTTAAATCAAAGTTAGGACTTACCTTGCTGGGAATTCACTCTTGTCTGTTCTCAGGGCATTGATTCAAGAGTTTCTGTTGTGAAAATATACTAAAGCAGTCAGGGATTCAGTGGGGCTTAATTGATGAATGATCTTTTACCGTAGATTGGGTTGTTTCTGGTGTGTTCCCATTCAAATGTCCTATCGAGTGGACGAGTAGGATTTTGAATATTCTCACTTAGCTGGAAATCCCTGATACACACTAAATATGTTTGGCAGACATCTGCTAACATTCTTGACTTGCATAAATCTAGTTTTAATTTGCTGATGCAATTTTTCCTGTTTGTTGCTATGCATTGCTATTCGACTTTGGCTAGAGCTTCACTTTGCACAGCCTTTTGAGTAAGTTAATGAGTTCTTCATTGCGCTCAAATAAGGACCATTTTGTGATTGCAGCTCAAGGCAACCAAGTTTTTTTTAGGGAGAAATTATTCAGAGATGACTTTTTGTCATGTCGACCGAGATGCCTTTTATTTGAACTGACATGCACCTAGAAGAGCTATAGTATGATTATGAATGGTTTGCTTTTTGGTTTCATGCACACCTATGGTGAGCCAAATCAAACACAAAGAAATGACATCCTGTCACTACTTTGCTGCAAGGATGGCTCCACTATATGGTCAATATCTGACTGTAATCAGGCTTGGCGCTCTGACAAATTGATAATAATCGGAAGTCCATACAGAAGAAAGCGAGCAGCACAAACTTAATGCTGAAAAATGTAATTATCTTGATTTGTTGAATTATAAAACCATATTATTGCTGGCATCGGCCTGTCTTTGTGCATCTAGTGTAGATATACTGATATAGAGGTGCTAGTGTTCAGTCATTGTGCAGAAGATGCGTGTGTAGACACAGATGCACCAACTACGAGATCATCCCAAAACACTAAGCTGTGGGCTCAAGTGTAGACTTAGCATGACTCTGTGTTTCCGCAAATGAGTTGTAAATTCAGCTCATCTGGTTTGGATGGCCAACAGAGATTTCGCTGATGAATATGTTAAGACACTGATTTATCGGTGCAGAGTAATTTCCTGCCCAGACATTATTTTCTGGTCCCAGAACATGTTTCAGTATCATAAGTTGTTACTTGGACCTTGAAATGGGGTCAATCAGTACAGAGTAACGAAGTGCGGCTGGAAGACATGGGAACTATTTAAATGTTAAATCGGGGTCGGTCACAGTGCGTTCATGTGTTTGTTCTGACCTATCTGAGTGGGTTATGATTCATTACTTTTCAAATATAACTAGGAGCTTGTATTTCACACACATGTCCATTACCCTTTGACCAAGTTGTCCCTGTGATAATGTGCTGCAGTCTGAGGAATCTCAAACAGTTAATATAAGAACTTGTAGGACTAAAGAGTTTTCTGCGGCACATTTTCTCATGGTCTTATAACAAAAACATTAGTGAAAGTTAGCATGCTAAACATGTTCTGTCATTACCCCTTCATAACAACAATTGAGGCTTACTTGAAAGATGTCATGAGGAATCATGGGTTGGTATTTGTCTTTCTGCTCGGGCTACAGTACATTGATAACATGGATTTCTGGTCCTCGTCTGTTTTCTGAGACTGTGAGGATGCTGACTTGTCACTCACAGGCCAACCGCCTCATACCCTATGATTAGGGATCAGTAGTGCCTCAGGGCAGGAGACTGCCTGCAAATAGCATCTGGTTCCTGCAAACAGATCCCCACATCTCCAAAATGTGCCTAAACGATGGTGACCAGATATGATGCTGATTGTGCAGCCTTTGGTTGAATGAAAATACATCTACTGCATTTAATTCTAATTATGTGTACATTGGAGGGAATGTATTTGCAGGATATAATTATGCCTTTTCTCAATACAAAAAAACGTGTATCAAGACAGTGTGCTTTTAAAAAAGAAGTGGTCTATGCCTACAGGGTAATGCAGTAGCCTAACTCTTGAAAACAGTCAGAACTTTACTGTGAGCATAAAAGGGTTCTTTCTTCACCTATGTCGGTTGTAGCTTTTCACTTCAGCCCAGTCAATTTTTTGCAGAAGGCAGATTGGCTGTGAGTGTTTGGTGTCTTAGATTACATTACACCACCACGCAGTCTTCTACTACCTCTGACAACTTGTGTCACACAACACATCCTCCATCTTCACCTGTCAGACACTGCAACTTCCTTGCAAATGAATGTATGTTTGTGTTGATCGTCCTAGAGAGAGTATGTGGGTGTATGTGAATACCTACGTTTCCGTGTGTGTGTTGTGAGGTTTAGGTGAATGATCTGGTTGAGCCGGTTTCCTCCTGTCAGTGTCTTAACAACCAAACAGATTTCCCAGCAACCCTTCTCATTGCAAATGACAGAGCGCCCCAAGGCACCTAAACTTTCATCATCTCTTGTTATTCTGTTGCCTGCAGTTTTCCCAAGAAAATCTCAACCTGCCTCAGTTCGCAGTTGATTCAGGGCCAAATTTGAGCTCTTACTTTACACATTAATGATTTGCCAAAACCAAGCAAAAACTCCTTTGTTACGCTAAACTTTGAGCATATCACCTCTCGTCATATGTACTGTAGATCTTTATGACAGTCAGATCGTCCTTTGGAAACAAAACAGGTTCTCCAAATGGGAGGTGTTTTGTTTCTTCATTGGCCAGGAATCGATAGAAAAATGCACTGCATTGGTTTGTGCCTGGCTGTACATTCTAGCTCAGAGGTAAACACCAGTCCACTTGAACTCCCTCTGCTGTATCAACCTAGAACTGTTTACAGTGGTCTCTTTATCTTCACAAACTGACTGCATGAGAATCTGCCACAATTTCCCTTGCGTACTCTCCACCCCTGCACTTCTACTCCTACCACCACCACCCCGTGATGCACATATACCCTGAAGTCAAAGTGAAACAGACGTTTTCCCTCCTTAGTGGCTCTCCTCTCACATCAAGCCTTCAACTCTGGTGGTCCTAAAGAGAGATTAATGGGCTCTCCTCCATCACTCACTGACTGAGAACAGCTTCAGTGTAAGTACTGGGCGGAGGGGAAGGAGGGGTGATGGAGCAGCAAGGGGATTGTAGGAAGTCAAACAGATACTTTGGCATTCGCATCACCTTGCATCTCACAGCAACGTTGTTGGCGTTGCTGTTTGTGTGTTTGTGTCGGCTCATGGCACATCATAGAGAGAAGGAGAAAACAAGCGCAGTATGAAATAACATAACGCACAGTAACACCACTGCTGTCCCCATGGGGCAGGGTGAAAAGAAAACTTTACGGTCCTCATGGAAGTGTCCATGTTCCTCACACTTGTAGCTCTGAGCTGGTTTGAATCGATCGCTGCTAGTTATTTTCAGCTCAGCGGCACCGTGTCTTCATGCACAGCCAAAGAGAATGAAATGTATCGAGGTTGCTTTATATTACAGTCTTGTTTCAAGCATCAGCAGGTTCTGAAATTACCTCGTATGGGATGCGTGTGGGTGTGTAGAAGCTTGTGTGTGAACATTTCTACTCTCCCTGGCGTAATTGTGTCCCTAATTCACTCGTCGATAAACACTGAGCTCATTAGATTTAACCTTGCAGCACAGCCTCTGGTGCTTTCTCTCAACATCTTCTTTATTCTCTCTCAACCTCCTTCCCCTCTCATCACCTCCCTTTGTTGTCTTCCCTCTTTTTCTATCCTCCTTTTACACCCTCCCCAGTGTTTCCTGTATTTACTTTTACCCTTTCTCCTTCTACATCATGTTTTTCTTCTTCTTCTCCATCTCTATCTATCAAGCTTTCTTTCTCTCATACCGTCTTTTAAAGTATCTCCTCTTTTCCCCGGTTCACAGTCAAAAGTCCATCTATTGAAAGGTCATTGCTTCCACAGTTCACTCATTATCTGATTATACATTGCATTAGCAGATATTGGAGACATTTTGTTACATATTTTAAGATATGAAAGCGAAGAACATGATGGTGGTCATGTTGAGACGTGAGCATGGCGTGGTGCACTACATTCCGAGGTTTTAAAGGTTGCATGGCTCGTCCATTAGCTAACAGGAGAAAGTAGCAGAGAGAAGTAGCAGAGAGAAGTAGCAGTAGTAGAGAGTAGCAGTAGTTAGTAATAGTAGTAGTGGTTAGTAGTAGTAGTAGTAGAGAATAGCAGTAGTTAGTATTAGTATTAGTATTAGTATTAGTAGTTAGTAGTAGTAGAGAGTAGCAGTAGTTAGTAGTAGTAGTAGTAGTAGTGGTTAGTAGTAGTAGTAGTAGTGGTTAGTAGTAGTGGTTAGTAGTAGTAGTAGTAGAGAGTAGCAGTAGTTAGTAGTAGTAGTAGTAGTAGTGGTTAGTAGTAGTAGTAGTAGAGAGTAGCAGTAGTTAGTAGTAGTAGTAGTAGTAGTGGTTAGTAGTAGTGGTTAGTAGTAGTAGTAGTAGAGAGTAGCAGTAGTTAGTAGTAGTAGTAGTAGTGGTTAGTAGTAGTACTAGTGGTTAGTAGTAGTAGTAGTAGTAGTAGAAGTAGTAGTAGTAGAGAGTAGCAGTAGTTAGTAGTAGTAGTAGGGTTGCAAAGGGGCGGAAAGTTTCCGGAAAGTTTCCACAGGAATTTTGTTTAACAGGGAACTTAAATGTAGTTGAGAACAAGACTATGCACGCAGCTGGACCCTGAATGCAGCTGGTTGGGAATATTGTCTGCCAGAAACATAAACGTAAACATAAAACGTTCTGTTGTTTTTGAACGTCTTTGTCATCAGTGTTGCGTCTGAACGTTTCAGCCCTATGCCTGGCAAGTGCGAGAGCGCCGAGTTGCGTAGAGGCCAAGACCGGTATTGCAGACAGATAGAGATTTCACTTATAGCTCGCAACATATTGAAAAAAAATAACTGAACTAGTTCATTTTTTGGAGTTGTGAACTTAGTTCAACATTTTGAATTATGAACTATGAACTGAACTAGTTCATGTAGAAAGTGAACTTTCCCAACACTGTTTGTAATATACCATATTGATTACTTGGTAAACTGAAGCCATGTTCATTTTAATACCAAGTTTATTTGTATACAGTAGACTAACTTTTTACAGCAGTGAGGAGGACGTTGATGAGGTCCAGGAAGAAAGCATTTAGATTCAGGGAAAACACACACAGAAAAAAATGTGGGTTTGGGGGTGGTGATCATAGGGAATACACCTTTTTTATTCAACGTTCATGTTTATGTTGTTCGATGAAAGAATAAAGTTATACTCACAATATGTCAAAAAAGTCAAAAATGTCATTTTTAAAAGTTTGCATGCATATCTGCTTATGACAAGGTAAATACAGTTAAATTACCCCAACATTTCCAGTTTATTCCCGTTAATTCCCGTGGAAAGTTTCCAACTTTGAATATTCCCGTAATTTTGCAACCCTGAGTAGTAGTAGTAGTAGTGGTTAGTAGTAGTAGTAGTAGTAGTAGTGGTTAGTAGTAGTGGTTAGTAGTAGTAGTAGTAGAGAGTAGCAGTAGTTAGTAGTAGTTGTAGTGGTTAGTAGTAGTAGTGGTTAGTAGTAGTAGTAGTAGTAGAGAGTAGCAGTAGTTAGTAGTAGTAGTAGTAGTGGTTAGTAGTAGTAGTAGTGGTTAGTAGTAGTGGTTAGTAGTAGTAGTAGTAGTAGTAGTAGTAGAGAGTAGCAGTAGTTAGTAGTAGTGGTTAGTAGTAGTAGTAGTAGGGAGTAGTAGTAGTAGTGGTTAGTAGTAGTGGTTAGTAGTAGTAGTAGTAGTAGTAGAGAGTAGCAGTAGTTAGTAGTAGTAGTAGTAGTGGTTAGTAGTAGTAGTGGTTAGTAGTTAGTAGTAGTAGTAGTGGTTAGTAGTAGTGGTTAGTAGTAGTAGGGAGTAGTAGTAGTAGTAGTGGTTAGTAGTAGTGGTTAGTAGTAGTAGTAGAGAGTAGCAGTAGTTAGTAGTAGTAGTGGTTAGTAGTAGTAGTAGTAGTAGGGAGTAGTAGTAGTAGTAGGAGTAGTAGTAGTAGAGAGTAGCAGTAGTTAGTAGTAGTGGTTAGTAGTAGTAGTAGTAGTAGTAGTAGTAGTAGTAGGAGTAGGAGTAGTAGAGAGTAGGGAGTAGTAGTAGTAGTAGAGAGTAGCAGTAGTTAGTAGTAGTAGTGGTTAGTAGTAGTGGTTAGTAGTAGTAGTAGTAGTAGGAGTAAGACTTGAAGGAGCACTGGCATAACAGTCGCAGCCTGGAGACAGGGGACTCAATATTGTCCCCTGTCTCACTTCTTAAACTTAATATTTCCCACCTGGTGCTCCTGTGGCGACATGATGAAACCCACATGAGCACAGTCCTTCCGAAGTGAACCTTTCTCATGCAAACCCTCTTTTTAGTGCAGATCTTGAATGGCACTGCTTCTCGCTTTACAGACACTTCATTAGCTGTGGGTACCGTGAACGTTAAATATAAAGTTAGTATGTTTGGAAGACTCAGTTGCCATTGAGGTTAGGGATTTCCCTCTTTCTGACACTTTACTACAGTTTGTTTTCTCCGAGTGGATTAATGGTGACTGGAATTATTATATTCTTGAAGGATAAACAGACTCTGTATCAGGGATTTGTGGGTATATATTATGCAGATCTAAACAGGAGAGTTTGTGTCACTGTTCTTGTATGCTGGAGACAAATGATACCACCAGTTTTCTGACTGTAAGAAATGGGGTGCCCTTCAATCTTAATAATCTCAGACTCCTTAATCTGATTTTATGAATGCTGTGCATCCAAAAATAGGGACACTAAAGCAGGAAGTCTATTCAGTGACACAATGCAAACAAACACACACCTCTACTCTTGCACTAGCAGGCTGCTAACTGTGTATGAGCCAGGCGTCTCGGACAGCCTTTGGTTTTGGATCCTGCTTCTGCGGCCAAGCTCCAAGACAGTGAGCAGAAAAGCAGCCGAGTGGCTAAGTGGCCATGTGTGTTTCCTTCTAACGCTGCTCTTAGAGTTGACACACCAGGATACAGAAGCAGATTGCATTCATTTGGAATAAAACTAAAAACTGTCTTTATGCCATTTTAGATTAATGACATCATGAATGAATCCTGAAAAAATATGTTAGAACTCTGAGATGATAATCACATGACTCTCAATAAATCTTCCTTACATCTCAAACCAAGGCTGAAGTAAAACTGGCCCTTTTCTCCATCCAGATTATTGAGATTCAAATGACAGAATTCTAACATAATGACATTATATTTATGAGATGTGCTTGGATAGCACAAATCCAATCCGTGAATCATTTGCTGAATGTTAATCTGCACATTAGTTAATCTGCACATTAGGCTGTGAGTCATGATACATTTCTATAGGACCCCCCCTACTGTTTCTGCTGAGAGGTTAGCAGTGGAGGACTGTATGCTTCACATTGTCTAGGTACACAAACATGTAAAGCAATGCAGAGAAGTGCTTAATGAGTGTATGTGCTCATTCTAGATTAATAAAAGATTCAAATGCACTACTTAATGTTGGAAAAGCCTATTCATTATCATACCACCGTAGCCAACACTATGGTAGATTCGTGAATAGTTTTGCCTAGGGCTGCAACTAACGATTATTTTAATAATCGATTAATCTGTCGATTATTTGTTCGATTAATCGATGAATCAGATACATTTTTTTTTTAAAAGCAGCATTAATTTCCAACCCTTTATTCAACAGAACTGTGCAATAAAATGCACAGGTAACAGGTACCGTAAATTCAGGACTATAGAGCGCACCTATCTATAGGCCGCACCTGCTAATTTTTAAAAGAAAGAAAATTGGGGAATTTCACCGGCAGCAGCATGCAGGCGGGCAGGAAGGGGGGGCGGGGGGGTCTCTCCGATGGTCTTTGCTCTACCGGCTGTTTTTTTTATACTCAAACATCTCCGCGTCTCATTGGGTGGCGTAATAATCGCGCGACACAACGAATCGATAATGCAATTCGTTGACAACTCTTTTAATAATCGATTTTATCGATTCGTTGTTGCAGCCCTAGTTTTGCCATTGTTCTGTGATACTTATATAATAAACGCTTAAGCAACATAAATAAACAATCATGCATCTCAAGACACTTGCACATTAGTCAGCAGCATAACCGTGGACAAAAAAAACAGTGAGAACTGGGTGCCATGAGAACAATGTTGTGAATCCATAGCTAATTAATCTAGATAACGTCATCTTTTTATTTGTCTTTGGATGACACGTCATTTGGCTCTCTTTCACGTTTTTAGAACAAACAAGAAAAAAATCCCATTGGCACGTGGGTGCTTAATGGAGGTGCTGATGAGGATTCTATCAGCACAGCAATTAGAGAACCATATGAAAAAATACAAAGAAGAGGATATGCTGGTAAAGTATACGAGTTGAGCAGATTGTTCACTTTTATTGAGATTTTATTGAGGCTTTCCAGACAGAGAAAGGGGCTTAGTCATGTTAAAACCCTGGTGTGCAGCTTTGATCTCTGAAGGCTTTGCTCCGCTGCACTCACCACTACATGATTTGAACATACAGCTGTTTGATGTGGAGTCAGATATGTTAATGCTGCATTACAGCTCTCTTTTCTTTTCTTCTCTGCCAGCTTTACCTAAGAGTGTACATGAAACAGATAGTATATCCCCTTTCACACAGCCACTTAAAGGCGGGACTGTCCTTGTAGAGCTCTTTTCTAGTCTTCTGACCACTCAAAGCACTTTTACACATTTACACCTTGATGGGAGGGGCTATGGTTTCACGTGCACATTCACACACATTCACACACCGTAGAACAGCTACGGGAGCAACATGGGGTTAAGTGTATTGCCCAAGGACACATCGACATGGGCTAGCGGAGCAGGGGATTGAACCTCCGATCCTCTGATTGAAGGACAACCCTGCTCACCACTGAGTCACAGTAGCAGTGAAGCCTCAGGTCGACATACGAGATGAATTTGGCAGAAATCTAGGAGACATAATGCTGTTGGCCAAACATTGATTCCGTTTTAGTTTTCATCCTGATTTTCACCTTTCTAAATTATTTTGCTGTAAGTGTTCATGTGCTGGTGGGCAGCTCTGAAATCCTTAACTTAAGTTGTTGACATGATTGTTAAAAAATCAAAGCCTGACGAAAAACTAAACAAATATAAAGTGTTTATAAAGGGCAGCTTTGCACCGTTTAGAGGAGTTTACCAAAGGTCTTTTCTCTGCAGAGTGTATTCTACAGCATAGTTTTGGTAATTTCCCTCTATTACCTCAAGTGCATGTTTGGTTTAGGGAACCAAAGAAGTACAACTTAGTGTTTTTTGGTGTTAAGATAGATTTTCCCTGTTGTTCTCCAAACCGAATAGACTCGAATGGACTTTGTCCGTATAAATTATTAAACACCTTATAAGAAGAAATTAATTTCTTTCTTTTAAATGATTCTCCAGCTCTGTCTATGACTCTTTTGCCTGCTTCCCTCCATGTAAAGTAAAGCTGCGTCCACACCAAATGAGAAAAAGCTACATTTGTTTGATGTTATGAACCCCGACAACGTTTGTGGGACTTGCACAACATGTACAAAGCAGTAATATGGGTTATTTCTTCCATGGTTAATGTCGGAAATAACTGGCTCGGTTTCCATGGAGATAAGCCACTCCCTCTCTCCGGCGTGTCTAGTGTGAATGAAGCGAATAAGCTAAAAATTGCATTGGTGTGAACGCAACATTGGCGGTCATGATTTTCCTGATAATTACAGTTCTCTGTTGTGTCTGAGCTGATGTCGAAATGCTTCTTAAATTACATGACGTGGTCTGCTCAGAAGAAAACAAATAGGAATCAGGGGACTGAAGTGGGCCACTGCTGTACAGTACTGGATATACGATATATGCAATAGCTATTCATCACAGTGTACTAATCAATCAATCATCACAATAATTAAATAGAAAAATGTAATCTATATCTTTTTACTAAATCATTCTAGTTATCTTGATTAGAGCCTATGCTGTGGCAAGGTAGGAGTGGTGAGAACATTGTGGTAAAAACATGAATGGAGTTTACTGTTGCTGCTTCTTCTTTAATAATTCCTTCCTTGCAATATTGTCCTTTGCAAATAAGAGACGTGTGTTTCTTCTTCCAGCAGTCATAAACACAGTACACACAGATCCTCCAGAGACGTATTACTGTAAATAGAGCTGTTACGTCCAGACTTCTATTGAAACAGGACAGTCCTCACGCCTACTGCGCCTTTAATTCCACTTTACTTTGCCAGTTCTTGTCCAAGCAATCACTTATTATCCCCAACTAATCGATGTTCGAGAGCAGAGCTCCATTTGACATCGGGAAACACAAACACAACTCCCTCCAAGTGCAGACACACATCTGGCATTTCTTTTCTTTGTCTTTAGATAGCTGTCTTCAACATTGTTTGTATTGGATGTATTTCTGAGTCAATCACTTTACCGTAACCCTCTGTTTCTAACGTCAGGGTTTGTGGATCTTGGATGTTTTCTCCAGTAATCCTTTGGAAAGTGGCTTTCATCAGCACTCCCTCCCTGCCTCTTCCCGTTGACTGTCTGTGTCTGAGTGTCCTTTTTTCTGACAGATTCATAGGTTCAGGAATTCGACAACAATAAGCTGTTAACCCAGAGTACGATATTTCATTGGTCGCGTGGAGCTCAAAGTAGTCCATCTTTGTGTGCATAGTGTGCTACTGAGGGTCATTATTAGAGCTCAGACTCAGTTGGAATTCTGCACTGTTTAGTCTGGAAATATATTTATTTGTCTAGTGTCACACCATACTGGACACTGAATGTGGACGTATGAGCAGCTTTGGTTGTGAAAAGAAGAGACACGTTTACTTTACCTCCAATGTAGGATGCCCAGGCTGTCTATGAAAGTGGCATTAGAGTCCATGGCATTAGAGAACTGCATGAGCTCATTTTGAGCGCAGCGGTTGCAGTGCAGATGTGGCGAGCACTGCCTCAACATGTAAGACCAAACAGTTGCCACTCCCTCTTGCTGGCCTTTACACTCCTGGGATCTCAGTGTCTGCTCTACATGTGTTGGTCTTGAGCCTACTGGGATTCACACACACACACACACACACACACACGCACACACACACCACACACAAACACACACACACACACACACACACACTCAGACTCTCTTTCTCAATGTACTGATCCTCCGTCCTTCCTTTGTGGGGTGTGTGCTCTTGTGTAAAGTGTGTAAGAGAGTTGCATGGTCACGGTCTGTTGCTTCTTCTCAAACCATGACCAGCACACTCCTCGGTACACGTCAGACTGGACGTGATCGGCAAGTTCACATGACACAGTCGCCAACCTGAATCACAAATATATAGCCACTTTATAGATATTCGACATTCAAAGTGACAATCAAAGTACACATTAGGATGAATACCTGAGTACACTAAGTACCATTGATAAAGCTCATAGATCCTCGACATTAATCTGTGCACCTAAACAATGAAATTGCATTCAGGTAAACGTCCTTGCTCTCATATTTTAGATTCCAAAACTTGACACTCGACACCCCATCCTGGGTTCTCACCATCCACAGATACGATGACAGAGGGAGCTGCCTCGTTTCCTTGGAAACATGAGCATTGGAATTAAGTTCCTATTTATACAGTAGACAATAAGTAGTACATACTGATGTTTGTTCCACATTTAGAACCCCCTCCTACACACACACACACACACACACACACACACAAATCAAAACTGTCTCCTGACCATCTCTCTGTGTTCCACATCTGCAGTCTGTGAAAGAGCTGTGTGTCTCGTGACATCTCTACTGCGGGTCGTCTGTTCTGGTGACTCACTCGCTCTGTGTTTCTCTTGGTTCGTTTGGCGGTCCCATCTGGCAAGCGTAACCTCTGTGCTTATGAAATAATAAACCCAAATGTGCCGACATTGTGCTGACTGCTGCTTCTATAAGTAGACAAAGAGTCTCACAGTGCTCTCAACAACTTTCAGTCCGTGGAGTCCCTGCAAATATTCACTTTGGTTGTTCGAGTAGAAAGCTAAGTTGTCTTCGCTTTGCTTGTTAAATATTACAGGGATATATTCTGTTACTCAGTTATTGTTATTGTCGGTGTGGCTCTTTTGAATATGAAATGCTCAGCGTAACAATAACTTCAAAGTGGCACAACTAAATGAGAAGATTCATTCTTCGTTCTCTTCTTCCTGTTTTGATAGTGTCTGTACACCCATAGTGTCGCACTTTGGCAATGGCATGTTTTGCACTTTTCCCTTTCCCCCTAAATTACGACTAAACAATTATAGTATGTCATGAAAAGGACACACTGGCAATGAGTGATGGACTTTCTTTAAATTATTTTAAAGGTTAACTCAGATATGAAACATCTGCACCAAATCTGACTCTTTACAGTCCTGGACAGGCTGAGCAGATGACCTGTATGGGACGTCTCCCTCAGGGTCTGAGACTGAAATCTCCTTTCAGTAACATGACACCCTCACCCTCTGTTTCTGTTAGTTGATTTCTGATAAGGATTTGAAACCGACAGTCTTCAAACCCCTGAGAACATTTTCCCTTTTCTTAAATTCAGGGTCAACTAGAGACTAGATTTAACCATAACATTACATTGTATAACATGTGTATATGATATCCTTAAAGCCAGGGGTACATTGTATTTATATTATTTCATAATATTTAATTATTTTGTTAGCTTGCGCAAATACATTACACCTTATAATTGCATATAATTAGACATGACCTTCTCTTTAGTGCACCCCCGTTGCCAAATCATGCATTTGCCTTGCTTGTCCAATATTCTCGGAAGTCTTTGATGCCCAAAACAGTGTGTGTGTGTGTGTGTGCGTGTGTGTGTGCGTGTGTGTGTGTGTGCGTGCGTGTGTGCGTGCGTGTGCGTGCATGTGTGTGTGTATGCATAAAAAGCCCTCCCGCTGTTGCTAACGACCACTTGTCTCAAATGGGATGAAATTGGCAAGCTGCCCAAACAAGCTACCTCTGCTGCCTCTCCAGTCAGATTGCTAATAAACATGCAAATACAAATGTGACTTTGGGATGCAAGTCAACATGCTAGCTGCGTGCCAAGCTGAATCATAGACTGTGAGCTGTCTCCAGTTCATAGTGCAGTCCTCATTTACGTCTAACATTTTTTTTTTTTTTTTAGCTCATTTATGCATCACTATAGTAACCCATATGTTGGGCATGTATCAAGTGATGCATGTATATAGAGCTTCTGCACATCCATGTGGCCAGAAGGTTCCAAAGATGGTTGTTTTAGGACCATTCGGAAGATATCAGAAGTTTAGATAACCTGCTTTTAAAAATCCACAATCTGCTGCCTTTTTTCTTTTAAGTCCCTCCTGCCTCTTAATCTTAATGTTTACTCTTAAATTGGCTTAATGATGTCACATTATGAAACTACTCAATGAGATCCTTGTGTGATAATGTCTGTTTTCATTTGTTAATGAAAACTTCATCGCAGCGGCAGTTGCAGCTGAGCCATGAGGCAGCATGTCACACACACACACACACACACACACACACACACACACACACACACACACACACAAGCAGTCCAACCTGTTTCTTTATCCAGACCAGATGCTCAGCTTTCCACGTTGTACTTATTATGTGATGCGTGTAGTTGTAGTCCTGGAGAAACAAGGCTCAGGGACTACAAATCCCTGGTTCAAGCAGCAGACCACTCAGCAGGGGAGACACAGAGGTTGATCCAAGCATACAGCTCATCCCTAATTAGAAGGCTTGAGGGTCTCCGTGTTAAGAGGCTGCAGGATTTGGCTCTGTGTTTGACGGACTGGCTTGTATTACCAGCTTCATCCCTTGCATACCTCGCTTCGTGCAAATGTGGGGAAACATTAACTGTTGGCCAAAGGAAATATACATATATCTCTTTGACCCTTTCATATGTGCCTGCGCTACAAAGCTATCCATCTTGCAAAGTCATTCATCTTGTCGTAGCCACTCTTATTAAAAAATATTTCTCAGTACAAGTGAACATTGGTGCCAGTTGTGTGGGAAACCTTAGCTTGTTTCCATTCGGTAAAGTAGATGGGAATAATAATTAATGAACAAACTTGGTTTTCTTTTGGGCTCTATGGGCACTTTGTTCAATCCAAATGCAAGATGTTTTTTCCAACTGAACCACTAACCCACAAACTGTAGAGCTTGAAGTGCGTTGTTTACTGGAACAATGGCGATGAGTGACTGAGCGGAGAAGTCGGAGACCTTGTACATTTCTTGTGAGCAGTCTGCCAATATTGTGGACCTGTCAAGTCCTGGATGCTCACTTTAGATTCACAAAACAGTTGCAGTCCAACCACTAGTTCATTGGGTTTCATCGGGTAAACAAATGCTTGGAAGTGGATTTATCCTATGAAATCCAGATTGTTAGTTATAATTTGATTTTACATGATACTTCTGAAGGTATCACTGTGTTAAAAACATGGGTCACCTTTAAATGGAATAATTTTGGACACACCAGTCATGCAACATCTGTATATTTTTCAGTAGTGTGATGGGTAGGGTATTTATGTTTCATCCGTAGGTTAACGTAGGATTGGGATTAGAAAACCGGTCCATTTTGGATATAAATGGTGCAACAAATTGTCAAATGAAACTGATGCACATGTTTTTGGTCACCTGACAGTCGAGTGGGGCTGTCCAGCGGCGTGTTATTGAGCACACCTGTCTTTGTCTCCCAGTTTTGTTGGAGTAGATGCACTTGTCTCTGAGCGTGCTCCTCTGATAGCATGCGGTAGTCCTCCGGTGTGTGCAGAGCTGCATGTTTGTGTGTAGCGGGGTGTCATATTTCTCTCAGTGCTGTTCTCTTCTGGTTGCTTTGGGCAGGCAGGGCATCAATAATGCAGAGACCCTGGAGGTGACTTTGTCTCAGAGGAATACCGGCGGAAGGCCTCCCTCATTACTATCTACTCACAGACAGACCAGACCGAGCTTAGCCCACAGTTTGGGACTGCCATTATCCACTTGGAGGCAAATGTTCTGCCCTGAAGGGACGATCTGTCTCTTATAGTGAGCGAAAGCAAACCTGGTGAACAGCCATAATTGGATAAACTACTATTGTCTTCACACCGACACAAGTTTATCTCACCCTCAACGTATGATGTCAATCAACCACCTTGTCAGTTGGGTCAATTAGAAGTAAAGAAGGCTTTTTATAAACAACCACTAAGTATCTCTTTGTGAATTAACAGCATCAGCTCCACAGGGACATTTTGACTACCCAAATTCTTCCTCCATTATTTGTTTGCGTGACACCATATATCTACAGCGAATTAAGGACATTTTGTCACGTTACTTCACCAAGGAAAAAATGAATCCAAAAATAAATAAAAGTTCTCTCAGGATTTTGGTAAATGTGTCAGTGAACTTAGCTGTTTATTGAGAATGAACATTATTTGAGGCTTTTGTTTGCCTTTCATCAACTGCACATTCTTCAACTGCTGTTACTTTTGAACACACAAACAAACACTTGAGCCCTTATCACATATGTCATCAATACTCATTCATTGTTACATTTTTTTCAGTTGAAGAAACCAACAAACTATGATACCGCTAAGATCTATGGACTTACTCTTGTAGAAAATGTAAGTTGCATTTCATGTAGTAGTTGCAGCAGTCGCCTGCTACTGTCCTAAATCTTCTATTTTGAATCAGTTTTACTTTTGCCTGATGGCAGCAGTGAATGTTCTGGCAAAGATAAAGGAGCTATGGTGTGTGTTTATCTGTGTGTGGGTGTGTGTGTGTGTGTGTGTGTGTGTGTGTGTGTGTGTGTGTGTGTGTGTGTGTGTGCGTTTGTGACACTAATGTTTATGACTCACTGGGGAGAACATACACTCCATAAATCACAGCTGTTATTGTGCTGCAGAGTGCAAACTCTGAAAGTGGGAGGTTGAGAGGTTGAACTACTGGCTTGGACTGATGAATCACAGGGAGGTCTGGTCTCCCAGACGTCAGAGGTCAGAGCCTAATAGTGGGGCCTAAACTCTTTGCTCAGGCAATGAAAATCTGGAGATTGTGCAGTCCACCCTCAATGACTTGTTGATATTTTAGTAGTTATCTCTCCATAAATAATCACCCAAACCCATAACTTAGCTGTTAGATTTTTACACTGAGTTTCTTCAGCATGTCGACTGCTATTGTTTAAATTGACACCTCAATTTCAGGGGTTGTGGTCAGATCAACCAGTGCCGCGCGGGTGTGATAGGCTACCAACGCTTATGGCTCAGCTTTTCCTGCAACTCCAGGGGGCAAGGACCACCGATGGGTGCAATGGCACAAGGTCACAAGGGCACGAGGTGATGTGATGCTTAGGACAGACCTATGAAGATGTTGGCCAGATGTTTGCAGTCAGTATAATGTACTGTTTTAACTGAAGCACCTTCCATTTATCTCCTGAGCTTTACACAAAACCATGTTTACTCTGTTAAACTGTTTCTACAACATGAAGTCAGAAATTATGAATGGAAGGACTGAGGGAAATTAGTTTTTTTCAGAAGTCTGGTATAAAATTGCTATAAAACAATATTGCACACCGCTATCACTCTGAATGAATTGACACATCGGCGGGAAGGTATTTCAATGTGTAGGAAATCCACAGTTCCTATAGACATCCATTCTCTTTTCGGTCTCTGCAAAGTACCACACTGATTCAATTGCACTTCAACACCTATAACACAGTGATAATGAACACAGCACAGACTCTTATTTGTTCACTTGCTTGCATACTTATCACATCTCTCCCACTGTCTCTGTCTACGGAGCAGAACTTGTCTTGAGAACGCTACATCGGTCCTGTAAACTGCTGCCGGTGGTTTGTGAAGCTGCAACGCGCCTCTCGTTCTCTCTCTTTGCGGGGTCATCTCCAAAGGCTTGACAGTCCTTTATGCAAACTAATGAGAATGGTATCTGTACGTCGTCTTTGACGAGAACCACAAGTCTCAATGGCATCACCTTCATTAATATGCAAATTACACTTCCCAATATTTAATTCCTGTTGGTCAGCTTTTAAAAGGTCCTGACCTCGACGTGATTTGAACACGCAACCTTCTGATCTGGAGTCAGACGCACGCTACCGTCGCGCCACAAGGTCCTCATTCAACCCTTGTTGCTAATATTCACCCTCTGGGAATTGGAACACTTGCGGGAGCTAATGCAGCGATCATAAAACACACACGAGCGCCACGTGTTCTCTCTTTTTTTTTTCACACACACTTTCTCACACCCTCCTCCCTTCCCCACGTTGCTCCAGGGCACCGGTCTTTGTGTGGTCTTGGATAGGAACAGGCAACTCGGGTCTAATGACACAGATAATGGGCTGAAGAGAGCTATTGTCTGAGCTTATGTCGCAAGTGTGTGAGTATGTCTGTGTGTGTGTCACAGAGAACAACCACCTCACTGTTTTCCCTCACCTTCTACACTGGATCCGTTGAGAGGATACCTGATCAGACTTGGGTTGGGGGGGGGGGGGGGGGGTCCGGCGATGTATGAATGGAGGAAAAAAGCTGAGTGACTCGACAGGTCACTCGAGCAGGAGCTTAGTCACCGGCAGACAATACACAGACATGCTTTGCCCAACACAAAACTATTTTCGCTTGCAGATCGGTTCTTCGCCAACAGAGCAGGGGTTTGTTTGTTTTGCCACACATCAGACCAGATCTTCCATTTTCACACTCAAAGGCAATCCGAGCGGCTCCGCTTACTTTTCACTCCAGTGACAATATCTGAAAGACGTTTTGAAGATACATTCATCAAGTGATGACATTTACTATAATATGAAAGGGATCTTATGGTGACACTTTGTTATACAGTTCACAAGTGCTTCTAAGTGTGTTGCCATACCCATCGAGTGTCATATTTTACATTTTAATCTCTTTGCTGGCAACTGTTGCTTTCATCACGTTGCGGTGAATGACACTCGTGACCCTCCGAGGCTCAGTGCTGGTTCAAAATGATGCACTTCACAAGATACTGATGTAACTTTCATAATCACAGGTTGCACTGGTTTCCACAGGTTCAATAATCTTTCTTCCCGTTTGAAGTGAGATGGAAAGATATATGCTGTCCTCACATGTCACTCAGCTTTTGATTCAACCCCACACTTGCATAGCTCAGAGTGTCTCTCAAAGCTGGACTCGACTAGTCAGATATGTTTTGTTCCTGTGTTTTTTGTCCCTTTGTCGATGAAACAATGCGGTAGTCGCCCATTGTCTCTGTTTTAGAAACTAGTTACGTACCAAGTTCCTCTCAGGACTTGAATAATGACGAGGTGTTCATTCATGTGATCTGGAAAGGGAAAGCCGAGTGACACTTGGTTGCACTTGAAAACAACTACAGTCTGCACGTCTTCGTGGAGTGCTGCTTGGGTGTGCTGCTCGTGTTTAACAACTCTAAACTGTACGGACGTGGTTCTGTTGTGGGGTTTTGTTCCTTCCGATGCACACATGACGTTCCCATGCTTCAAATGACTGGCCGAAACGGAGTTATGAACGTTATTTGTAGTTTCAGAGCAATGCAAATATAGTTTAGTCAGAATCAGAAAGCAACATGACCGAGTCGTTCTTGCACACTATTTGGATGACACAGCAGAGATGATGGTTAACTGCTGAGTGTGCTTATACTTTATCAATTCCTCGGCTGTCCTCCCTACCCATTGTTACTGTACTAACTCCACAGTAGTATTAATGGCTCTGGCACAATGCACTCTTTGCTGGAAGTATCGGCTCCTTCTGTTTCTCTTCAGTCCATTTCTACTGGCTTCTCCAGTACGTATGTTCCACCTTCGACGAAGCCCATGTCTGTTTAAATGTGATAGATTTCACTTTAAGTTGCTCCTTAACTACTAGACAAAACTCAGATTTTCCACGGTAGCAAGGGTATACTAGATATTCAACTTTATGTATATAGTTATTTTGACTACCAATTAATCAGTTCACATAGCAACTTTCAATATAATTCAAGGTTAAAAAACTGAAAGGTTTGCATGGGGGACCAACTGGGAAAGGAACAGCATGTTTTAAGTGGGAATACACCAGTAAAAGACATGTCCTCCTACACATTCTCAAAAGTAGCATGGGTCTTAAGGATTGGAGAGAAAGAATGAATGATACTAAAACATAGGCTAACAGGGGATTTGACCTTTAGGCTTTTTGTGAGCTGAATGGCTAACTTGACCAACTGTGTCTTATAGGAGGTCTTACTGATATACTTACAAGTTAAGGGGGAAAAAACAAACCCTGAGCTGTGTGTGTTTGCGTGGTATTTACTCCAAAACATTCAGAGATGACCCCCCCTCCCCCGAAAACACATAATCCAACCCAATCCCAGCTAGTGATGAATTCTCTGCTAATACTCTCATGATGAAGAAGTCTTGAACTGCTCAAAGCACCACAGACTTGGCTCCCTACACACATTTGAACCAAGTCAAATATAAACAGTCAGCGTCAAATGCTTTCCTTCCACCCAGAGTGCAATTCTGGGATTAAGTTATGTGGCTGAGCTCCCATCTGAGTCATATTTGTTCCTCATAATCCATCCGAGGAACAAGTCTGGGTGAGGACCATGCCAAAACGGACGTGGGGCGTGTCGACATTTGAAGATTTCTTTCCCCTGTTTAATACTGAGGGTCAGTTTGTGGTTTATGATGACTTCCAGAGAGGTTGACTTTTTTCCTCGGTCTTTCTTCCTCTAGATTGCCAGTCCTATGTTATATCTAGTGGTGGTATGGTGGTGTAGTTTTTGCATCATTCCTCTTGGGAACTAGATAATTCCCTCTTTGCATCCGATTCCGTGTCTTGTCTTTTGGGAGTGCCCCTGATGAACTTGACGTCTCTTCCCTCCTAATAACCTCAGAAGGAAGGAAAATACCACACAGTCATTCCCCTCATGATTTGGACCATTTTGCCTGGTGAACCGCATTGAAGTTCAGTACAACAGAGGCGTGCATGAAGGCATTTAACCACAGACCCGTTTGGGAGGAAAAGAGACAGAGGGAAGGAAAGAGAGTGAGGAGGTTCCTTGGTAACATGGTGAAGGAGAAAGGACAGTCACTGAGCTGAAGGGTTACCTCCTGTCTGATGGAGGGAGAACAGGCAGGAAGGAAGAGAACAATTATTTATTCTCAACTTTTCATCTCTGAGCATCAAACATCCAAACTTTCTTTCTTCTTCAACAATATTCACGCTACAAAGCTGCTTTACATATCCAGTAATTTCCTCCAAAGACTATGCTGCTCTATAAAGGCAAAACGCAGTAACTATGTTTGAGAAGTCAAGACTTGAAATCTGTTCCATCAAGTATATTATAGCATAGAAATTTATCATTTCTATAGAATGTAACTCCTTATAAACTAGTGGAGTGAGCTTAGCAGAGTGTCAATAACTGCCATATACGCTTTTGAAATAAATGTATTATATTAATTCTAACATGAATGTTAGTAGTCGACAGAGACCCAGCATAACCCATTTTATTTCTATAAGGATTAAAGACAATCAAAACAAAATGTCTGTTTTTAAGTGACCTATTTGAAAGCTTGCATGTTTTACTATTATGTGTATTTCCTGATGATTACCCAAAGGCGGAGTGCACTGTCTGTAGACATTAGGTGTATGACAATCATTTTTCAGCGTCAAATTTGCCAGCCATCCTGGAAACATCACACCATTATTTCCCAACTCCCCTGCCTCTGTCGTTAGTCCTCTCTGCGTTTGAAGGGCTGCACAGCATATTAATGAGACTTCACACGAACATGCGTATTGTTGTGAAAAGTATCGATATGTTCTGCACACAGTATGTAATTGTGTCTTTTAAGGATATATGGACATGTAGCCATAAAATAAGATAAGATAAAATAAGATAATCCTTTATTAGTCCCTCAGTGGGGAAATTACAGGATTACAGCAGCATTGCTCACAGTAATAAGTAAAACAAGTAGTATAATAACAGAATTAAGATAAAAGAGTAAAAAAACAAGAAGAATATTATATATAAAGACTGAGTAGAAATAGAATAAAGTGGATAAAGTGTATAAAATAAATTTAAAAATTAAAAAGTACTTAAACGTATTAGTATTGCACAACTGGGCTAAAGTGCTGTTCAGTGCGAAGTCCAAAGTGTTCAAGTGTTTGTGGCCTACTGGGAGCTCAGCTTGTTGTGTAGCCTGCCAGCAGCGGGGAGAAAGGACCTGCGGTACCTCTCCCCCAGACACCGGGGATGAATCAGCCGGTGGCTGAAGGAGCTGTGCAGCGCTGCCAGAGTGCCCTGCATGGGGTGGGAGGGGTGGTCCATCAGGGACGATAGCTTGGCCATCATCCTCCTGTCTCCCACCACCTCCACAGTATCCAGAGGACACCCCAGCACGCTGCTGGCCTTCCCCACCACCGTCCCCACCTTCCCCATACAGTTACACTTCTCAAACTATTGACCTGCGCCTCTATGTAGCACCCTACTTACTGGTCACTGTCTGATGCAGCATTAAAGCATAAACTAACAAAAACATTCAGCAGTTCATCATCATTTGAGAAGTTATTGGTGTTTCTCATCTTAAAAGTTCACATTGGATTGGTTTCACTGTGTACTGAGCAGGGTTGCAAAATTCCGGGAATATTAAAAGTTGGAAACTTTCCACGGGAATTAACGGGAATATACCGGAATTAATGGGAATTAACAGGAATAAAGTGAAAATGTTGGCGTAATTTAACTGTATTTACCTTGTCATAAGCAGACATGCATGCAAACATTTATAATACAACTTTAAAAAATGACATTTTAGACTTTTTTGACATTTTGTGAGTAGAACTTTATTCTTTCATCGAACAACAAAAACATGAACGTTGAATAAAAAAGGTGTTCCCTATGATCACCACCCCCCAACCCACATTTTTTCAGGCATAAGGCTGAAACGTTCAGACGCAACACTGATGATAAAGACGTTCAAAGACAACAGAACGTTTTATGTACTTAATCTGCCACACATGCTGTTCCTGAAGGTGTTACGTATGCATGAATGATATTCATATGCTAACGCAAGGAAGGGGGTGACAGATGTAAACTGCATCAAAGCGTTATCACCTCCTATGCAGTGAATGTTACTATAAGAAGGGATGGATGTGTCACCTCCTGTGGTGCCTGCATTATTCTCTCTTCTACTCCTGGACAAAGGCATGAGCCATATGCTTACTTTGCAGGCCATCCAGCGGGAGATTAAAATATGTCATAACTGTTATCACAATGTCAATCCATAAGCATGTCAGAACCCCTGTGTGCCAGCTGACCGGATCATTATATGAGCCACGTGGTGATTGGATCAGCTGTTTCCTAAGGAGACACAAGCTGCTAATTCCTTTGGCCTGGCAGTGCTAACATGTTGTATGGCTTCACTTACATAAGGCTTCAGATCCTGAGTCTTTGTGGTGCAAATAAAGCTAATCTCATTCCAGAGCTAATACTTTCTCTCTTTATTTCCTTTTTTTTCTCTTTTCTCCCAGGACCCCAGCTACTGGGTCCAGGTCCACAGGTTGGAACATGGAGATGGAGGCATTTTGGACCTGGATGACATGCTGTGCGATGTGGTGGACGACAAAGACAGGGTGAGTCAAAGTGTGTGTGTGGAACTGAGAGAAAAGGGGAGTATGTGTTTGCATATTTTATTCATTTGTTTATTTCCCCAAACCGTCATGACCCGTTTCACCCATTTCTTATTCACCCTTTTGTCCTTGTGCACAAATAGTTTGGTTGTGTGTGCACTCTTTGGCAGTACAACTGAGAGGTTCAACAACATGTGCTTATGATGTCTGCTTTTATGGTCTCATCATTACTAAAACACTACAGAACACTTAACTACTGTGCATCACCAGGTTCCCTGTTTGATCATTTACACCTTTGAAGCTTTTACACATGTTGAGGTGATGTGTATGTGTGTGAGGTTATGTGTATGACTATATTTATAAGGGTGTGTGGTATCTCCCCCCGAAGACCAACTGTAAATGATTACCCACAATCCCACTGCATCCTTCCCATGGGAACGGCGCTGACTACACCTGAGTCACCAGCTGTTTTAGCTTTTATGTTAGTGAGCAATAACCCCTCTTTATGTCTTTGTACGTGGGAGATGGTTTGAATGATTTTCAACCCGTTCACTTAGCTGATCCTGGTGCTGGTGTGGGGGACATGAATGATTTATCTGGGTTCCTCATTACTTCAAAGACATCTTAAAGCCAACAGGGCCATCACAACGTATTCCTCTAAATGGTGATGAAACGAGTGAGTTTCAAATGAAAGTGTTATCCTTTCTCAGGATATCAGATATGCAGGAGCCACCTTTATCCTGTGAAATCTGAAAATATGTACGTCTTACGAAGTGCGGAAGTTTCATGTCGAAAAATACGTTTCCCGCATTTGACATCTAAGGTTTTCAACTCCAGTGAGCTGTCAATTCTATGTTGGATACGCACGTGCTCTTTGGTTTTGTGTGTGCATCAGTAGGCGAATGAGAAACCATGTATGACGGAGTGGAAGAGTAGGTGTGCCTAACCTTATAATTAATATGTGGTCGGTGCCATGGTTACGCCTCAGTTGGGATTGGTGGCGGATGCAGCTGTTTTGCTCTTTTCTGCCCTTTCTCCTCTCCGCTCCTCCACCCATCTGCTGTGGTCCTTTACAGACAATACACAAAGCAAAAAAGAATTCCGTTGGCAGTTATACCGAATTAATCGAAGACTACTTGGCAAATATATATTCTCTCCTTTTCATTGTCTTCCATTTGTGCACTTGCTGAGAATAGCTGCTCCCCCTGGTGGCCGTGTGGGCTCCTTACATCCCACTGGTGACGGAATATTTCATCAGCAAAACTTTAGACTCACAATTAACAAGCACAATAACAGCTGCTTTTTTATTATTCTTATATATATATTTGTATGTGACTTTCATAGTGAGTCATGTTACTGCCCTGGAGTTTGCTCTGTACCCAGACAGACTGCAGTTGTTTCTGTAAATGACTCAGTACTACATGAGTACATAGCTCAGCTGGATGTTAGCCAGAGACAACTTACTTCACAACAGGGGAACAGCCCTATGTCTGTGTATGTGTGTGCACACACTGAGATCAAATCACGTGTGTGTGTGTGTGTGTGTGTGTGTGTGTGTGTGTGTGAGCGTTTGCTTCTTTGTGTGTTGGTATAGTTGTTAGTAGTAAATCCAGTCTGTCCAGTTCTTCCTATCAGCTACTGCCTCTGTCCCTGTTTTACTCTACATACAGGCAGGAACACAGTTAACTAGACCTTTTAGTTTAACCCATTCATGACAACGCTGCTCTTGTTATTATGGGTGGAGTACTTTCATGTTGTTCTGCTGCTTGATTGTTTTACTTTATTTATTCACTTATTTTGGTAGGTGTGTGAGAGCTTTGGGCCTGGTGGTTACACTTTCAACCAAAACTGTGAATGTTTAAATTGACATATAACTTAACATAAAAGAGAGAATCCATTTAGCCATAATAAGTTAAAGAGACCAGAAATATAGTAACTCATAATCACGCATCAGTCAGGTTTAATTGTGTATGTCTGCATAGTAAAGCTGAAGGTTTCTGTAGTGGTGTAACTGATGATCGGATAACTTTCATCTACCAATCCTTAAAAAGAACAGATGACCTTCACCTCTAACCTAAGCTGACATAGCGTGGTTGTTCACATTGCAGACATATTCCAACACAGCAGCTTCCTGCCTGCTGGGTGCCACATTTGTAAAGTCACAGAATCAACACGCTTGCAGCGTCAATGTCAGCTTTGCAGCTGCACAACAAGCACATGCCGTTTTCTTATTGTTTCTTATTGTTATTTCCTACAGATATCACCCTTCTCATGAACCAGTTAGGTTGGTCAGTAGTTAGTTTGATTGTATTTCAGATTAACCAACAGCTAAAATATTATTACAACTGTAATTATTACAACTTATGTAAATTCCATAAATTGCACTCCCTTCTAGTAGTAGATCAGACTGATACTCATAATCATATGTTCACTGACTGCTATTGTTTTTTTTGCATGTAAGAACATTAGCAAAGGGGAGTTAAGGTAGGAACTGCTGTCGTCACTCTGCAAGTTTCGGTGACTCTACTTGTTGAGAGCATTCAAGCCTTGTGTGTGTGTGTGGGCATGTGTGCGTGTGTGTGTGTGTGTGTGTGTGTGTGTGTGCGCGTGTGTGTGTGTGTCTGTCTTGTTCAGGATCAGCCATCAGATTATCATGCTGTGATTTGTATGCAGTCATTGTGCAGCATGCTGCAGCCTGTCTGCCTCGGCTCAATAGATCTTCACACCGATGATCTAACTTCCACTTGCACGAGAGTTCAAGAGTGTGTTTACACAGTTGGTTAGTTTTAGTTTTGGTTTTGTGTTGCGTAAATGTGCCCCTTGCTGTTTCAAGTTTGGTTTGAGAGTGAAGTTGAGCTCTCTCACTCCATTTCTTTAGATCATCCTAATGGAATGATGAGGTTTGTTGGTGACATAATTGGTCCTCTGAGCTGACTGGAAAGCTTGATTTAGACAGAAAGCACAAACACAGGACCTTTTGAATTGTTATGTCATGGTGTCTTCACACTACCATTACTATATTTGTAACCAGTGATGCATGAAGTGTTTGAGTAATTGTCTAGACTTTGAAGGCTTCCTTGCTGTTTAATGAAAGTTGCTTCTACTGCCACCATCTGGACAGAAGTGTGAAGTAGTTGTTATGCAGAAGAGAAGCACTTCTTTCTTTCTTTTTAATCAAGGCCAGTTGATTATAAAAATAAACAGATTTGCTTGACTATTTCAATGTCGATCTGTAGGGAGTATTCTGTAACCAGTTATGAGAGCCACAGTGCTTTCTATTCTGTAAAAACACTTTATATTATATCTTATATAATCGGTTGGTGCATTGCTGATAGTGGCAACAACTCTTCAGTGTTTAATATTACACAGCACCATAAACCACAAGCTACAAGAGAAGATACCCATAGCACCAAGTACAACGACGATATAAACTATGGGATGTGACTGTGCTTTGAAATAAGCTTTACAGAATAAGTACACTCAGAATTTCAAGGCTCAGACCAGGATCCCAAATGAAATAGTTGAACCTCAATGTGTATTTTTTTCAGCCACGTGAATCAAATCCCCAGACATCTACAACTGTTTGCCAGAGGAAAGGAGAGACTGTGTTCTCATGTGTGTTGTTTTAAGGACAGCTTTAGAGAAACTGCTGATCATTTCAAACAAGACTATCAGCAGGAGCGAATGAGCCCCTGGCCAAATGACACAAGCTCATACGGTCAGTCAAGAGTGTCGAGGAAGGAGCTGCAAACTTTCATCTAGCTCAAGAGCCTTAGGTTAGACTTTTGAAAATTCATTCAGTGTGAACAAACTACCTCTGATAGCTTTGAAATGGCTGGAAATGGCTGTGATAAAGACACTTCATCCATTCACCAGATGGCAATGTGGCAATTAAAATGACTCCTGGTTAGAAGATGGCCTTAGGTAAGAAATCCACAATATGGGTCTGCTGAAATGAGTTCATAAAGAAATGAAATGGGTGTGAAATGGCTAATTGGATCAAATTAGATTCAACTTTAATGGTCGTTACAGACAAATTGGGCTATTGCATTACCATTTAAAATGGTACATAAAACTTCAAAACTGTTGTTGTCGCGCAGGACAAACTCACTGTAATTAAGTCCTCCTGAGTGTGGTGTGAGATTTTGAGTTTCAGACTAATCCGTTAACAAGTGGAAGTAATGTATGTGTTAATGCACCCAGTTCAGAGAAGAGAATATGCACAGCATGCAAACCTGCATATTCACTGGAGTCAAATGTGATATTTTTGATCAAGGGAAATTTAAAAGCTAGTGTAACACGTAAACCTTAAATTAGACTGAGCGTGTCTGCTCGTGATGTCATCATAGCCTATCGTGATGAGGAATAAGGTGTATTTTTCAACAGATGTGACAGTAATACACAATGTTCAATGTAAGTAGTCTCATGTGTTGTGGTTGTTGCTGCCCACCATTCCTCTTTATAAACTGCACTGTTTTGCCCACCTCCCCCTTCTCTTCAAACATCATGAACCCTTTACACTTGACCGAGCCTCATCCAACTTGTCAGCTTGCTTAGTGTGCAAGGTGCCATCCAGATGTTTCGTCCTGAGCTTGATAACGAACGAGTGAAGGTGATTTGAGGAGCGGGTCCCTCGGCGTTCGTAGTCTGGATCTCCCTGTTAACAGAGGTGAGAGGAAGCAAGCCTCTCCTGTGGGTTCAATGAGTGCAAGGGGCGAGGGCTGAATCCTCTGGAGCGATTAACAGAAAAAGCTTGTTAAAGCAGAAGTGCCCGAAACAACGGTTCAGTTTAGCGTGTTTTAGCGTGGTGCAGAGGCATGGAACGGCAGCTTGACGTTGCAGTGACACTTGTGGACCACAGAGAGGCACTCAAGCCCAGGTTAGAGCGATCTGCAGTGCTGTCTGTGCACCGTCTGCAGCACAGAATGTTTTGTTTTTGGGATTGATGCCAACCTCTGAATAACAGACATGGTTTTCTAAACAGGAAAACATAAATGCCAGAAACCCGTAGGAAGTAAAGAAAGGAAAAGAGGAAATCTATTTGAACTAAACTCTCCATATCTGACTGTGTCCTCTATTTGCACTAATGCGGCCTGTTCATAATGACTACCACATCCATGGCTCCTGTGGTTTAGCTCCTTGGACAACTGGCATTTTCTTGGCCCCCGAAGTTGGCATTGCCATGGCAACGGCGGTCGGGTGCCAATTGGGCACCTGTGCTGGGTCGAGATCAAGCCGTGAGTGAAATTAGCCAAGGCTAAAGCAGGGTCCCAGCAGCTGCCCCCTGGTACCAGAACACTGCCGGGGGAAATCAAAGACTAATTACTCTGTTTGTCTGTGCTGTGTGTGTGTGTGTGTGTGTGTGTGTAGGTGTGTGTATGTGTGTGTGTTTGTGTTTATATGTGTTTGGGAGTGCATGTCGCCTCTTTTGGCTCATATTGAAGGCTATTGTGTCTGGTAGGCTGTCTCATCTCTCAGACAGTGTAATGCATTCACCTCACGCATTGTGTACTCAGTATTTATTCCATATTTGTTGTGCATCTTACCAATTTAGTGCGATTCATTGTCTAGTGCAGTGGCTCGGCAGAGCCCCATTTGATTCATGCAGTTGTATGATAAAGGTTTAGGTGGAAGAGGAGAGAGCCAGAGAGAGAAAACCCATCAAACCAAACATACGTCTTCTGATTGTGCTTATGTAAAGACTTTTAATTTAATACCACCGTTTGGTGCTTAGTTGACAGACTAGCCTGTGCAACAATGTTATGTATCTATTCAATACTACCTGTAGAACCATCACCAGAAATACACAGGTTACACTGTGTCCTAAATGTGCTATAACCCAGATGTTGCCCTGTGTTTGATTGTTCTCAGGTAATTACCGTCCGTGACAGCGTGTGGCTGCTGTTATGTAACCTTGTGATTTTGTGTGCATGTTTGTGTGTGTGTGTGTGTGTGTGTGTGTGTGTGTGTCATCAAGGCATCATGTGGTCCTGGGGAAACCTACTGTAATGTGAAAAGTGGTTTTGAGTACTTTGCCACGTGTTTATACGACAGTCTGTCTTTGTAAGATTATGTCACATAATTTGACAGGTGTGTAGTTGAGATCAAAATGAAGGCCAAGTTTGGAGGTAGGTGTGGTCCAAGCAAGATGACCTCTCGTTAAACGTTTCTTCTGGTGGCATATTAAATCTGCCAACAATATTTGTGAGTAGCTGCTTCCATATCTGTAAGTATGGCTATCAATGGACGTGTATAATTTGACACACAAATCTGTCAGGATGTAACACATTCAATGGAATGTGGTATAGTTGTCTATGCAAAGTCTAAAGCCAACCCCTAACCCTCAGGAAGAACACTGCATGATCTGTAGGTGAATACACACTCACACAGGCATGTATGAAGGTGTGGCACTTTCTTTAGCTTCCTGTCAGCCACCAGCACCTGTTTCTGTTCACAAAGAAATCCATTTAGACTGACACACAGGCAAACATATGGTTATGCACTTGAACACACGCACACACGCACGCACACACACACACACACACACACACACGCGCACACGTTTGAACTTCTGCTGGCCAGAAAGTGTAAATGGCGGCGTGGCGACAATAGAAATAAACACTCAGACAAAAGTACATCACATCTGTATGTTCACACATGTGAACATACAACACACACTTGGACAAAGACACAAAGGACAAAGACACAAAGGTGCACACATCCGTACACTCCCCTGTAGTGAGCTGTAATTAGCCTCGGACCAGAGACCCAGTGCGGTAGCGGGATTTATCCTCACGTCCGCTGTTCTGCTCAGAGGCTCGTGGGCGGAAGCAAGCAGTTTTTCCATTTCATTTTCCTCTGGGGCTTTGGATTTATTGTCTGTTGTTGCTTGTTTATTAGGTTCTTAGCTTTTGAACTTCACTTACTCAGCGAAGATTTGTCGAGCACTGTTGTTCTTTTTCAGCAACTCTCTCTTTCCCACTTATGCAGTTATAATCCCTCACATGGGGAGATGCCTCTGTCCTGTTTCCATTGGACGCTGAACCACAGACCTTTAGTGTGGGCAACTCTAGAGTCTTTTTGAGTGCAGGGTAGTTTAAGAAAAATATTTGTAACAACAAATATACATGAAATGGCTATATATATATATATATATATATATATATATATATATATATATATATATATACTGTATGTGCATAATGTTTTCAATTAAGCAATGCCATGGAACCTGGAAAATAATTTGTTAACGGAAGTATCACAGCACAGGTAGTTCTATGAAGTGAGGTATATTGCATAAAAGGATCTACAATATCTTATAATATTGTGTACGTCTTAATGGAAATGTACCTCTCATAAGACCAATGTAATGAATGTGTACCATAGTGTGATCCTCACACACACGGCAACATGAGCACGTGCCAATATTTTGAACAAATTGAAGATGAGCACAAATGCACGATCCTCTGATTGTAGGACGACCCTGCTCACCACTGAGCCACAGTCGCACAGATCACCTCATGAACCTGGAGCATCACAAGAGCATGACAGCCTGCTGAACCCGCTCATACGGACCTGCTGAGCCACCAGCATGGATGACATCGGTCCATCCTTGTTGACAGAACTACTGCCTCAGCTGTGTAGCATATGCAGTATGACATACACAACCCCTGTGCCTGGGGTAACAATGATATTACTCCATATTGCAGAGCAGCAGGCTCCTTTATCTTCTGCTGGAGTTTTCTGTAAAACGGGTGAAATCAGGTCATGTCAGCAAGCCTGTCTTTCAGCTCCGAGGCAACCCAGCTAGTCACGTAGGTGTCTCTGATTTCTCACCCATGACAGCTCCCTCACAGGAAGAGATTGCAGCCGTTGCGCCAAATTGTTCCTGACATGGCGTCGACTCGCCTGAATACTGTCTGGAAATGCCGGGGCTATAACCAGAGCTGTGGATAGGCAGTGCCTGAAACCAGAAGAAAAAAGCGGAGGGACACTAACACACGCGGAGGGACACTTAACACCACACACACAATGAAATGCACACATTTACACACCTCTGTAGGAAAGAAATCATGCACGCACGCACACACACACACACACGCACGCACGCACACACACACGCACACACGCACACACACACACACACACACACAGCCTACACTACCATCCTAGTTTTGTGCACGTGTGTGTGTGTGTCATGCAGGACGACGTTTGTTCCGGTTGACAGCTGTCAGGGCTGCTTTGGTTCCAATGTCTGGATACTTTGCCATACTAGCCTATTATCTGCAGCTGGGAAGTCCTGTGGAGGGGCCCGGGATTGCCCCAGGGAGCCGATTTGGGTCAGCCGCCATGAGACGGTCCCTAAACTGAGTTGACAGATACAGGCCCCCCGACCGGGATCCTGTCGCCCTTCCAAAGACCCCCTTAGGGGTGTACCTAAGAGCACTAAGATAACAAAGGACTCGTTTTCCTCTATTATCCTTATGTAGTGAGCGCTGCACCCACAAGGCCCACTGGCATCAGACAGAGATCTAGGTGAAGAGACATTGTCCTGGTTTCCACTTGTTGCTCTTTATCCTTATTGTCTCACTCTTTGGCTGCAGCGAGTTTCAAAGAAACCACATTTGAGTTTTTTTCCACCTCGCCTCATGGGGGCAACAGTGCATTATCCACGCAACTCTCCAGTACGATCGTCCGCTGGGAAATTACTTATACAAAGTCACAGCCAGTTCAACAGAAGCTGCTATCTGAAACAGGAAACTTCAATCTACCATCAATTGCTTATTATTTTGAATATAGACCTATTTCTCTCTCAGCCCACTGCCTATCAGCTCCTTGTTAAACCAAGCGAAAGTCTCCTCTGCATGACAAGTATCCCTCTGTAGCTTTTGTCTCAAGAGTCTCCAGACCATGAGCGGCTGTTTTCAACACTTGACTACTTCTCTCGGAATCATATATAATTACCCTCACAGATCCAAAGTCACCCCAAGGTTAGGTCTGAAAATTGGCTCTCAAATAGACTTTTGAAGGCAAAGGTCTGTTTTAGACTGGGTTGGTTTATTACACGCAAGTTTCATTTTAACTTCGGGGTGGATGCATATTAAGCAGGGGAGTTAGTATTTTTTCGAGCGTCAAACCCTTAATTTCCTGCAATCTGATGATTTTTTTATGCATCAATTTAAAGGAGCTTTTTTTTAAAATTCTGAACATTGATATATCAGCAAAAAGCTATTGTCTTTTTGAAGATATAGTGGAGCAGAGAATGTGTGTGTTGTCCTCTGAGCTTCTGTGCTGTAACGGAAGCGTCACAGAGGTGTAGCGCCCACCCTCCAGTTCCCCTCCAGGTACTGTCTGTTAGCGCAGGGAGCACCGTTAGCTATGAGCTGCTGTCTCGCTGTTGACATATTGAAGGCTGTTGAGAGGAATGCTCCCGATCTCGGATCTCGCACGTGTCTTTATTTATGTAAAAGGGAACCCAACATTCAGGCGCCAGGTGACAATTTAAAGATATAAATGGCCTAATGGCACATAATGCAGTCGACCAGTCGTGTTCTAGTGGTGCTTCAAAGTAAACGTTCATGTCATGTGACAGTAATGCACAATGCTCAATGTAAGCTGTCTCTCCTGTCGGATGTGTTGTGGTTGTTGCTGCCCAGCCATTCCGCAATGTGCGAGTGGAGAGCGGGCATTGCCTCACACTAAGCTCAGCCTGGCGTTAGCGGCTGGCGCTGTACTGAGCTGAAGTTGACACTGGCACAGGGAGGGATGGAGGTGGGGCCAGGGCCGGGAAGCTAAGCCCAGCTTGGAGAGCTCTAGATTGGCATATTGTAGCAGACAGAGAGGGCTGAGTCCTCCGTAACACCACGGCGGTGTGCGCTCATTGACTCTCTTCTCGTGAGAAAAAGCCAAAGACCTTTTCAGATTATGCCCTGCTTTGCTAAAATACTGGAGGCTTACAGACATGCTGAAGGGCTGCATGCTTTCCCCATGCACAACTTTGATGGTCGGGCCAGGATTTTCCTTATTGTTTAAAATAGAACACAATTGACAGTTCAAGCTTTTCTTAAATTTGTGGCATTTTTCAAAACTCTATACAAAAAAGCTTGTTATATACAGTATATAGTATTTTTTTCCCTGGTAGGATGAAATTGTTTTCACATACAGTTCCTCCCCTCACCATTATTGAATTGAATGTCTTTATTATGCAAAATGACTCTGCCTCCATGTTTTCGTCCTCCGCCTGTCTTCTGCACTAAAGGGGAAGAATACTAAAAGCTGTGTGTATTGCAGAGGGTATCTGAAGGTCAGTGGGCCAGTTTGAGAGAATGTGTGTCTTTGTGTTCAGCCATGGTTCTATCCAGAAGGGATTTTTAGCTAAAATTGTCATAAGACCCCTCCACCACTTCCTTTTTGTTAGAAAATAAAAGAATCTCATTCACCACATGCAGTGAGTGTGTATGTGCGTGTACAGTATGTGTACATGGAGAATCTTGAGAGTCCCTGCATGAATGCCTTATGTCTCCGCTACAACAGATGTGCCACAGCCTAGGGCCCCTCGGTTGCAGCTCGTTATGGGAATATGTGTGTGTCTGTGTGTGTGTGTCTGTGTGTGTGTGTCTGTGTGTGTGTTTGTGTGTGTGTGTGTATTTGCGCGCATGCGGGAAGACTGCGCGCTATTCCCATTCGGAAGTCAGCGGGGAGTTTGTCTATAAAAGGCACGAATAATAGGCTCCCATTTATCTTTGAAGACACTCATCCATCTCATGCGTACACACACACACACACACACACACACACACACACACCTGATGGTTTGAGATATTATTGCTCCGTCGTGCCAGAAGCCCTGTCCTGTATACATGCATTAGTGTAAATGTCTGTCTCTACACAGAAGGAAGAAGAGGCATGTGAGCTGCTGTAGTAACTCTTTCTGTCTTTCTTGTTTGAAGACCATTACACTGTAACAGCCCTGATTCACTCACTGACGCGGTGTGTGGCCTCACCTACCGATGACACGCCCAAGGGACACACCAACAACCCTCTCTACGGTCATTAGAAAAGTCAGAGTTTTGTTTAGTGCCCGTACAATGTCCTGAATGTCTAAAGTGCAGCTTATATGGCTCCCTTAAGAGTCTAAAAGGACCAGTTTGTGGGATTAAGATAGGTGGGTTGAAGATCTGTGTGTCTTTAAAAAATTGCCTTCCCCATATCATGCAGCCAGGAACAACCACTGGCAGGGTTTGTGCAGAGATACACGACTTGAAACATGATGACTGTACTTCAGAAGGAAAATATTGTTCCCCTCTTGGATTTATAGTAGCTATAAACTGTGCAAGCTTTCTGAGATGATATCTTGGTACCAACACCAATGTAAT